>NC_052360.1:76222137-76345815 GCF_009727055.1 Benincasa hispida | reverse complement strand
AAATGCTAAATTATTATTTTAAAAAGATACCCCATGTCTACTAACCTCTTTTTGGAATATTTATTGTTTTTTACTTAATAATAGTTTATATTTTGAAAGTAAATATCAATTTACATAGAGTTAGGATTTTCAAATTAAAATCTATTAAAGTTTAAACTTCCATCTTTTATTATATTTTAACGTTAAATTTTTATGTTACACCCACATAAAACTTAGATTATAGAAAGGATTCGATTTTTCCAATTCACATAAAAGAAATCAACTTAATCACCCATATAATTAAAAGGTTATGACAAATTAACCAAGGGATGGAATTGAGTTGGGCAGGACTAGTGTAAGACAACCAAAACTCCATTAACCCGGTCCAACTTGTCATGATAACTAGCCAAAAACTTTGAAAATTTTGTCAATAAGGTGCTAAATAATAAATATGTATAATGTAGCCAACACAATAAAGGATTATTATTGTTTTCCCCTCCACATCTACTTCGATTTTACTCAATATTAACTTAATGGGTAGAGCATGTTGGACAAGTACCACATCGATATGTAACCTTATGTGTGAATTTGTTTCTCCGTATTGGACAATTCTTCAACTCTAACCTAATGAGGGTGTGATTATCCCTCAACATTTGTATCTACTATTGGCACATGTCATTTATTTTAATATAATATAATTTTAAGTATATAATATTTTAATCCTTTATCGATAATTAAATTATATATATTTATTATTTGTAGTTCAACAAGTGTAAGGAGATTAAATTTTCAACTTAAAGAAAAGATAGTTAACGATTCATCCAAACTAAACTTAAATTAGAATATGTATTTTATTCATTTACTTAAATTAGAATTATATATATTTACTAGAGGAAGTATTTAAATTCACATTTGAAACTTATTACGATTTAATAATTAAAACCTAATATTTTAAAATTAGAAACTAAAATAAAATATGTTAAATTACAAATTTACTCTCTATAATTTAGATAAAGTTAGAATTTAGTCTATGCGATTTTAAAGTTTAAAATTTAGTCTATATGATTTAATAAAATATTCATAAATAGTTCATCAAATTATAGATTAAATTCTAATTATTAACCATAAAAATTAAATTTTAACTAAATCATAACAATCAAAATTATAATTTAACTAATAAAATATGTATAAAATAGTTTAGAGGCGGAAACAAGTTTTTGGTCAAACAGTTAACAATAACTTTTTATGCAAATATATCTATATATCCCGAAATAAAATGAAGCGACTCCATTTTAAATAATAAAAAGGAACAAACTGCGAACATAATTTTATCTCAACCTTCGTATTCATTGAGTTAACCAAATGCATATATATATATTCACTAATTAAGCATTACATTCGACCTAAAAGGTCAGACGATTGAATGTATGTCCTTACATAATTACAAAAAATTTAAGGTTTGTTTGGTTGAAAATCTGAATTCTATTTTATGTTTTTAAATTCAACAAATATGTATTTAGTAGATAACCCGAATCATGTTTCTGAAAATTGTTATCAGATTTTGTGATCCTAACAATGAAAAATCTGAAAATAAACATTTTTGTGTTTTATTTGCATCCAGTTTTCTAATTTTAAAATTTAAAATACAGAATTGTATTAAATAAAGATGAAAACACATTTAAAAATATAATATATTAGGTTATAAACTCACTCATTTTTTTAAAAAAAACTATATAATATTATGTAATGATATTACAAATAATAATTATATAATTTATTTAAACATAAATCATATTAAAAAATAAATTAATAATAGTGTATTGTCAATCAAATATTAATAGATATATGTAACTTCAAATTAGAATCGGATTTCAAAAAGATAATATGGAGACATGAAATGTAATTTTAAATTTATGTTTTAAAATTCTTATATATATAATAAGAAAGGAAAAAACTATTGAGCCATCTCAAGAGCCACCAAAGAGACAGTGCAGAAAGCACAAACAAAAGGTCAGTTTCAAACCACAGAAAGCCACAGAAAGAGAAGGTGAAACAAAAACAGAGAGAGAGGCTGAGAGAGCCTTTGCAAATCAGAAATCCTAAAGGTATCTCAAAGAAACTCGGAGACATCCATTTCTTTTTCCCTAAAAATAACCCCAAACTCACTCACAATCCTCTCTCCCCACACCCTTTTCCAGTACTTCCCTCTGCTTTTTTACCCATTTCCCTCTTCTTCTTCTTCTTCTTCTTCTTCTTCTTATGGATTGTTGGTCCCTCTCTCTCCCTCTTGACGACGAGTTTGAGAAGCTCGTCAATCGTATGAACCCTCCCAGGTTTCTTTTTTTCTTTAATCTTCGATTTTCATCATGGGTTTGTTTCCTCTGTTTCTTTTCTCAAATGGGTTTCGTTTTCCAGGGTCACCATTGATAATGATTCCAGCAGGAAAGCTACTCTGATTAAGGTATTTTTTTTCCGACTTCAATTCCCATCTTGAAGATGGGTTTTGGGTTCTAATTGGATTTCAGTGGTGAAAATTTTCAGGTTGATAGTGCGAATAAGCGTGGGAGTTTGCTGGAAGTGGTTCAGGTTCTTAATGATTTGAATCTCATAATTAGACGAGCTTACATTTCTTCTGATGGCGAATGGTTCATGGATGGTGAGCTAAGATTTTTTTTCTTTACTTGAAACTGAATTTCCATTTAAAATAAATAAAGGGTCTCCGATTTTGTGAACTATTATTCATTATCATTTTTTCCTCTTTTTGTTCTGCAGTGTTCCATGTAACGGATCAACGTGGGAACAAGCTCTCTGAAAATGATGTTGCTGAGCGCATTCAACAGGTGAATTTCAATGCCCTCTTTTCATTCATCCGTACGGTTTTCTTAAGCTTAGAACTCCATTTCAAAGGCTTCCTTTGTTCATCTTTCACTGGAATTATAAGGAAACATGGGAATTGGGGAAGAGGGTTCTGATTCTGGATTAGCTTTTCTTAGGAATTCAGTGTGATTTTGCTCTCTGGTCTTCTCTCTTTCAACTGCGTCAGAATTTCCCACTTTTGATTTGCATATTATATGGTATGCTTGTTGCTGAATGTGTTGATTTTGGGTAACTAATCATTTAAAGGATAGAGGATGTTTGAGAAAATATTTGAAACTTTTATGTGAAAAATGAACATAATGTGTGATCAGATAAGCTTCATTAGTAAGAATTTGTTTGACAGTTCGCTTGTTGGTTGATTTGAGAAATTTGCATGTGCTGAGATGCTATGTTATGTTTGTGCTTATGGATGAATTTTCTTGCTGCAGTCACTTGGGCCGAGGGCACGGAGCTTCCGGTCGTTGAGGAGATCGGTTGGTGTTCAAGCTGCTGAGGAACATACAACCATTGAATTGACTGGAAGAGATAGGCCTGGTTTGCTCTCTGAGGTTTTTGCTGTTCTATCAGACCTCAAATGCAATGTGGTAGCTGCTGAAGTTTGGACTCATAATTCAAGAATGGCATCTGTTGTCTACATCACCGACGAGGCTACTGGGTTTCCAATTGATGATCCTGATCGGCTTGGTAAGATAAAGCAGCTTCTCCTCTTTGTCTTAAAAGGGGATCGAGATAAGCGGAGTGCCAACACTGCTGTTTCGGTGGGTTCTACTCACAAGGAAAGGAGGCTGCACCAAATGATGTATGCAGACCGCGATTACGACCGAGATGATTTGGACTGCGGCTCGACAAGTGATCGGAGAAAACCCCTCGTGACCGTCGAGAACTGCGCCGATAAGGGATATACCGTTGTGAACTTGAGGTCTCCTGACCGTCCAAAGTTGCTGTTTGATACTGTTTGCACACTAACAGACATGCAGTATGTGGTTTACCATGCTACTGTCATTGCTGAAGGACCAGAGGCTTCTCAGGTAACTTCTTATCTGTTCATGGCCTGTGCCGCTCTTTCGTGATCCATTTGATGTATCTCGGTTTCGTTAAATTGCCCCACGCGTGAAGCTGAAAGCTGAAACTCATTTGAATATGCATTTGTTAAGCAGGAGTATTATATCCGGCATATGGATGGAAGTCCTATTAGTTCTGAAGCAGAGAGGCAAAGAGTAATCCATTGCTTAGAGGCTGCCATTCGAAGGCGAACATCTGAGGTGATAAATGATGTTGATTTACATTTCCTGCCTAAGATTTGTATTCTTGATTCGAGTCTTACATGATTGTGCTCTCTTAAATACTCAGGGTATAAGACTAGAACTTTGCAGTGATGACAGGGCTGGACTCCTTTCCGATGTAACTCGAATCTTCAGAGAAAATGGTCTTTCAGTCACTCGAGCTGAAGTTACCACCCGAGGTTCTCAGGCTGTTAATGTGTTCTATGTAACTGATGCATCTGGGAATCCAGTCAAGAGTGAGATGATCGAAGCTGTTCGAAAAGAGATTGGCCTCACAGTATTGTGTGTCAAAGACGACGAATTCTGCACAAAATCTCAAACCCCAGAAAGCAGTAGATTTTCGCTCGGTAATCTTTTTCGATCTAGATCAGAGAAGTTTCTTTACAATTTGGGGTTGATAAAGTCATGTTCCTGAGAAAATTGGTTTAGTGAATGTTAGAAATCTCCTTGTGAATAAATGGCTTTAGAAAGAGCTCAAAATTACACCAGAGTTTAGGTCAATCCTTTTGTTGATCTTTGCAAGTTCAGTTTCAACTTGTACAGTAGTCTTATTCATCATGTATATGCATTAACAATTCCATCCTTTGCTCTAAATATCTTGTAAATATATACTGTATCATACCAAAGCAACCATTTATTTCTTAATATCTTTAATCAAGTAGCTTATGTTTTAATACTTAAAATCCCTGTTCTCAAATGTATTTTCAGAAGTAATCTTATTTATTTATTTAAAAAAAGTTCTATCATTGGCTAAATGCCAATTAGTTTAAATAGAAAATGGGATACTTTTTTTTTTTTTTTTTTTGTATGATCTTGTATATTCTTTCATTTTTTCTGAATGACCAAAAAGAAAAAAAAAATAATGGAATATAATTTGCCGGGTAGTTTGTTGTTCAAACATGATTTATTTCTTTTGGAATATTTATATCATAAAAGGTAAATGCTCTTATTTATTACCATAGTGAAAAACATTTTCACCCCATCTATTTGAGTGACATGTTTGGTAAGAATTTTTTTGATATGGGTGTTTGCTTTATGTTCACAATTTGATTGCAAGTGCATTGTGACAAAGCTTCCAATTAATTGATAGGTTTGATGGGGAGAAGAAAGAAAGAAAGGTACAACTAAACCATTACCATTCATTATTTTGAATATAATGCATTTTGGTTAAAATTTGTAAAAAAGAATTATTGTAGATTTGTAGTGAGTAAGTAAATTTGAATGACTAAAGAGAGATTGGATCCTATGTACTTTGAGCAAAAACAAATTTGATTTGATTCCATATATTTCAACCCACTTGGATGAAAAGAAAAAGAGGAAAAGAAGAAACTTAGAGAATTTTTGTAAAAAATTTAATGGTTGAGATTACTCATTGTTTTTGGAATCTTAAAACTAAAATAAAAACCAACCCATTGATATGTAATTCTATGAGAACCAATTGTCACAATCATAACTTTCTTTGCAACACATATTCTTTTGCAAAATATACTTTATAAAGAAGGAACAAATAAAAACTTATTTTATTTATGTGGCTAAGGCTAACTTCTAAATTTTGAAACTTCTATGGAATCTTTAGGGAGAAAAAGCACTCAGAGAATGGAAGGATATAAAATTATGTAATTAAATTTCAAATTTAATCGCAGTGGTGGTGGTTTAGGAGACTATAATATAATCAAGATTACTGGAAATCAGAGAAGTATTGAAATGCGTAAGAAATTAAGGTGGCACGGAAATAAGATCATGAATTGTGAATATTACAAACTGTCAGAATGAAACGGAATGAGTTTAATATTACAAATATAGTCCATGATGCTCAATTCAAATATGGGTTTTGGATTATATTACAATCCAAACTCATTCCATTACGGATCCCCAAACAACCCCTATACGTTTAAGCTGGAGTTATAAGTCATCGAATTTTAAAACGTAGGTTTATGAACTTTCAGTTTTTTATCTAGTTTTTAAATATTAAAAGGTGTATAATGAGTCTCTAAACTTTTAATTTTGTTTCTAATAAGACTTTGAACTTTTTTATTGTGTCTAATAGGTCATGAATTTGAAAGTTATGAAATTCACAAACCTATTGGATATAAAATTGAAAGTTCATGATCTATTAGATGCAAAATTCAATTTTATGTCTAACAGATTTATTAATTTTAAAAATTGTTAAATACACAAAGTTACCATTAGACTCTAAATATTAAAAGTTTAGAGACCTTTGACATTTTTAAAGTTGATGCACTAATTAGACATAAGACTAAAATTTTAGGGGTCTATTGAATTATTTTAGTTCATAAATTTATTAAACAAAAATATGAAAGATCAAGACCAAATTTATAATTTAATGTTCCTATTTAGGTGAAGGTGTACCATTAGTTTTTAAGTGTTAATAAAGTATAAGAACTAAAATAGAATTAGTTAGATAATTTTACAATAATAAGTATGAAATAAATACTTCTCTTGATATTTTCATCATATATTTCATATGAAAATGTTGTATTCTTATATAATGGTACACCTTTAATAATTAGGGTTTTAAATGGACCCAAAATAGATTGGGAATTTGGCACTAAGGGAGAAAGTGTAGAAAATCCACAATGATTATAGAAACTAAATTTGTTGGGAAAGAATTATTTGATGCATTAATGGTTAGACAGTCAGCCACATGATCAACAAAAGAAACATATCAAACCTCAAGGATACACACAACACTTGATCTCGGAAAAATGTACATCAATATCTTTATGTACTTGGTGTGCATGTTTGAAATACCAAATTTATTGCAAGAGCACCAACACTATATTGTCACACCAACTAAATAGTACGTATGTGGTATGATCACGTCAATTTCATTAAAAGATAATTGTGATCGTACAACATATGTGAAGATGGTTACGAGAATTAAAAATTGTTGGGAAAAACCTCCCACTACTACCGTAGAAATAAATACAAAAATAACGGATAAATTAAAAAGAAAGCAATAAAACTAGGGAAACATAGGAATTAACATGAAAAACTCCAAAATCGGAGAGAAACCATGATCCACTAAAAAAAAATGTACTATGTAATAAATTATTTCTATCACATAGAATAAGTCTCTCCTGGATCCTAATTACAATAGCATTCTCTTAAAGCTTTTGTACTACTCACACCCTTTAATCTCACTCTCATGCTAGACAATACAAAAGAAAAATTAATTAGAGTTAGCAAATACAAGCTTAAAGTGTTTCTAATTGAGACAACGTGAAACTATAGTTATAGGCTCTTTTATAGTGCTTAGAGCTCATCTCTTCCTTGAACATTCCCTGTATAAGACAATCACTCTTCCAATATTTTGCCAAAACCCCAACAACTTCCACCTTGGTAAGATATTTGATGAATCCACAATTTTTATTGCAACCATTATCTTTAACGATAATCATAATTCTCAACTCAGAGAATTATAACTCACTCCACCATAAATAGTAGACTACTTGGAATATCACATTCCAAAATTTCCTTTTTCTTTATATGTTGATTAATATTGCTTAATTTTATGTTGTACTTTCACCTACTTGGCTCACTCAGAAGTTCTTTAGCCATCAACACAACTTCCACCACATACTTTGTATAGCCCCCAAGCTAATGCACATGTGCAAACTTGTGGAATTACTAAGATGACAACCTCTATGATGATAAAGTAGACATACTAAGAAGATGAATAATGTCTTTCACCAAAGAACGAATCACCATCTTCCATGACGATGAAGATGACGTTAGCATCCGACTTAGTACTCTTTGACAAACATGCTTTGTTAGGACAATTCTTTTTTATATATCCAAATTGTCCACATTCCCAACAACCCCCTTTTGTGCATGAACTCTTTCTTCTTCTTCAATTGTAAGCTACCAAATTGAATCATCCTCTAAAGTAAGTCTGTCACTTCAGTATTCTTTCTTTTAACAAAAGTTGACCAGTAGCCTCAATAAAATCTAAAGTTTTTTTTTCTCATACATCAATATTGATTTCATGTGTTCATAAGAAGAAGTGACAAGATAAGTTTAAGTGTCTTATCTTCATCATCAATCTCCATTCTCATCACCTCCAAATTAGAAACGATATCATTGAGAATACCTACATGATCTGAGATTTTTGTACCTTCCACCATTTGTAACATGTGAAACTACTCCTTTAGGTACAACCGATTTTAGATGCTCTTTGTTTGATACATTTAGAGATATCCAATTTCACCACGGGGACGAGGCGGGGATTCTCTGATTAGGTAGGGAATGAGGGAAAAAAATTCCCCGTGAGCTAAACGGGGACGGGGACGGGGAATACATTCTCCGTCCCCACCCCGCCCCGTTCCCCATCCCTACCCCGATTAGTTTCTACATATTTATTTAGTATAGTTATCTAATATTATGTTATTATTATTATTATATAAATATTACATTTAAATTTCAAATTTGATTATTTATTAAAAAAATAATGAATATGTTTATATTTAAATTTAGATTATATACGTGAATGATTTGATTTATATTTACTTCTTTCTACTAAAAAAAATTAATTAGCTTTTTTTAGGCTAAAATTTGAGTAATTTATCTTTAAATTCAAATTGTCATGTAAAACTAACCATAAGAAATAATTTAGTGATAAAGTTAATTATTTAATTAAAATTTACTCACGTTAATAATTTAAATTAATTATTTTTTTCGAAAAAAAGTAACGAAAAAAAATTCCACATGGGGAACCTGATCTCTGGGAATTCCCCGGGGACTAAATCTTCATTTCCTCCCAAATCTTCATCGCTCGTGCCAGCCTTCTTAAAACCTCTACCGAAACTGTCATTGGACTCTCTTAAACCACTGTCACTACTTAACTCTTCAAAAGTTTCACTTTTTGGTATTCTCTTCAAGGCCTTATGTACCCTAGATTGTATCAGCATGTCCTTAACTTTCACTTTCTACAAGCCGAAGTTGATCATTCCATTAAATTTTTCCACAGTAAACTTTACTGAACTTATAAAGTTTGACATATCTGCTTCACTTCTAGCAAATTTACAAATAGTGAACAAAATAGGGAACAATCCATACTATTCACAATACCACAACCCATTTCTAGAATTCTCTTCGGATGTGAAAGTTCAGACAATACAACAACCATATAACATACTAAAAAATTCAAGAATCTACAAACTTGAAGATATGATACTATTTGTTGGAAAGAAACCTCCCACTACTACTGCAGAAATAAACATAAAATAATGGAGAAATTAAAAGAAAGCAACAAAATCAAAGAACACATGGGAATTTACATTATGTGAGAAAAACTACGGCCCATAAAAAAGATATTCATTATGGGAAAAATTGTTACAATCACATGGATGAATTCTTTCCCCAATTTCAATTACAATAGCACTCTCAAATTTTTGTAATACTCATACTAATTAATCCCACTCCCATGCTTGAGAATACAAAAGGGAATTGAACTCGAATAAACACACTCAAGCTTTTAAAGGGGGTTGTTTGGGTATTGAGTTGGTTATTATAGTTTGTTATTATAATTTGTAGGATATAATAGTACGTGGATTATAATAGCTTGTGTGTGAGATGTAGACTATTTTAGTCTGGATCACAATAGTCTGTGATAGAAGTACAAAGTAAAATATTATGAGTTATAATAGTGTATATTTGAAGTGCAGACTATTTTAATCTTAATTGTAATAGTATTTCTATGTGTTTAGAGTACAAATTATTTTATCATGTGTTAGACTTTTTTAATGACCTTGAATAACTATATTTTCATGACCTAACTAATCATTTTCCTTTTTTAAAAAAATGTATTGATTGTGACCCTTGAATTACAAACAAAACAAGCTCACAGCCAAAAAGTTTTCAATGTCAAAGTTCAAACTTCTTTTCCCTTTCTAGAGTTGGAATTGGAAGTAGATGTGGGTTGTATAATTTTTTTTTTTCATTTTTCTAGTACAACCTTTGCAAAAATTCAACCTTTAATCTAAAAAGGTCATATCATCACTTTGTAATTACAATGTAAAATCTATCAATGATAGACTTCTATGATCGACATAGTCTATCATTGATAGACTACAAGGACTGATTCTAATCTTTGCTATGTTAATAAATTCCTCGCATTGTACCATATTTATAACATTAGACCCTATTGCTATATTTGCAACATGCCTATCACCATGGCTATGTTATATTGACAGAAAATAACCAAATAGCAACTTTGAGAATTGGGATTAAGGAGTAATGGGAAGTAATAAATTTGAAATTGACAATGATTGGGTAATAACGACATGTCGAATAAATACACCGACAGAATCTTTACATTCACACACGGACAAGACAAAGACAGACACAAAACACATAACACATCGCCCATTAAAGTTCCTCAATCAACATACAAATTACATATAGAAAACATTATCAATTCTACAATGTCAAAACCAAATATAATTTACTCAGGATGAAGGGGGAAAATGCCCAACCAAGAAACTAGAGAAAAACACAGATCCTTGAAGAGTATAGTTTTTAAGGCGACCTCTTTATTTCTCTTTAAAAAAAGCGGTGGGGGCAGATTCGTGGACGATATACTTGCATAGTTGCTGTCACAAACATCATCTAAATTCATCAAATAAAATCCCGCTTCCTGAGCTCAATTTCACCACCAATAGATTTTACAAGCAAAAAGACTCAACGAAAGGCCACTTAAATTAATTAAGATTAGCTAATCCAAAGGAAGAACAAAGATAGGATCAGTTATCTGGATATTGGTAAAATTAGGCCACCGGAAGCTCGCCACAGTCGCTGATGACGACTTTCTTCAATGGTCGGTCTCCACGGTCTGTTTCTTGCGACTCAATTAGCTTAACTATGTCGAACCCTTCCAGGACTTGCCCAAAAACCACATGCCTCTGATCCAACCATGGCGTCTAACATTCACGCAATAGATGCAAAAATAAGGACTTGGCCAACCAAAGACAGTAGAGAAGATGTGTAGAATCAAAAGCAACACATCTCAACTAAAAGCTTCAATTCCTATACGGCTGCATACACCAAATATCTAACACATCTAAAGATATTATGCCCAAATGCATCAAGAAATAGCAACTCCAGGTATTTCACTGAGTTTGAAACATGATCACCGAGCAAGAAGAAGACAGTTGAACGATTAAGGTATTATATAATTTGTTTTCTAAAGACCAAATGTTTAAATCTCTACCCCAAATTTGTAATTCTATATTCTCAACAAAGAAAGAAGAAAAAGGAAATGAAGAAAAGGATTACTTCCAGTAGAGCAAAATGAAAATAAATCGAGCAATTTTAACATGGTGGATGCTAGATCAGCATATTGTCTCCATTTCAAGTTCAATAAATTTATACTAAATCCCAAAAAAAAAAAATAAATAAATAAATAAACCCGCAGTTAATAAGCATCTAGGCAGAAAAAACTCATATTTTTCCCTCTCAAGGAGACTATTGCCGTGTCAACGAACTCAACTAGGCATTATAATTTTATAAGCTAGGGCTAGCAGCCGACTATAATATCATGGTTGAAGTTTACGCGCACAGTACCTTGACAGTGCATATGAAAAATTGACTTCCATTAGTATTTGGACCTGCATTTGCCATGCTGACAACTCCTGGTCCAGTATGACTCACTGCAAAGGAGAATATGTTCCAGAGTTGAGTAAAGGGGACATGAGACGTCTAGAACACAGACTAGCCTTTTCAATAAATAAAAGGTCAATTCTTGATAAAATATTATATATTATAAAAGAACATATAGAAAAAAATATACAGAGACATTAAGAACTGATAATATTCCAATGAAAAAATGTCAAGCAAGGTGGAAGTTGTCTTTATAACAGTAAAATGTTTGGCAGAACACCTATCTAAGACAAGGATTAAAAGACCAACCAAGGTTCACGTGTGTTTCACAAAACAAATGCACTATTCATACTCAATAAGCAAAGGATTGATTTGGGAAATACAGTTCACTTTGAAGGGGAGATGACCCAAGGGACCAAACCCAAAAGAGAGCAACACCCAGACTCATTCATCAACAAAATGTTTCTTATCCCAAAAAAGGGGAGATTACCTGAAATTTATGAATCAATCATATAAAATGATGACAGACTCAAGAAAATTATTTACTTGGAGAGGATAACCATTTTATTGAATGACACAGTAAAGTTTACACAAATTCAAAGACAGTACACTAGAATCCAAAACAATTCAGCCAGAACCCAGAACTATAAATACGTTGATTTAGCCTCATAAGTGGAAGTTTGCATTGACATTGGATAATGCATGCCTTTGGCCTAAAAATGGAAGCCTACAATGAAATTTGATCTGGGAAGCACCAACAGTTCCCTAAGGTCAGATGCCTGAGCTCAACAACTAGAGCGTACATGCATGAAGGCGCTAACACTGTCCTGATGTAGCTTCAAATTCTTGGACACAATTCTGCATACCTAGACAAGGCCCAAAGGTATAGTTTCCACATACCTGGACATAGACACAGTTTGGACACTACTTGAAATACCCAACGCAACCATGCACCATACAGCATGTACAAACATGCCATGTTGAATTTTTTTCCCTTCTTTTTCCTACTTTAAAAAACTAATGCTACATGCTTGGACAATTCTTAGACACAACAGGTATTTTCCAAAAACCCTTGTGTTTTCCTCACTGGGAGGCAAGGTTATTGCCTGTACGATGAGAGAGCAAGAGACAATTCCAAATCCTGGAGAGATTATTGCGAGCTTGGGATGAAAAGAAAATTTTTAATTTTAAGAAATTTACACCCAAGGAAAGCGAGTTTGAAGGAATTCAGTAGGTAGGTTTGAGTTAAACTCTACCCATAGAATTAAACTACAATTTTATCTTCTAAGTTAGAAAAAGATAACTTAGCTTTTGAATGGCTATTTTCACGTTGTATTTGTGAGATATTTCAAGAAACCTAAAATTTTCATGACAAATAACCTTAACATGTATGTAAATATAATTTATTAAATTAAAATAAATTTAATAAAATAATATTTGCTACAGAATATAAAATAGAAAATTAATCGGTATAAATTAAGTGAAGACCTCTGCTCTTCAGTCCTCCCTTTTGTTTTCTTCCATTATTCAAGGAGGTTGTTACAAAAATAATAATAATAACAACGATAATAATAAAATAATAATAATTATAATTATCATCATATAAATTAAGGGGGCGTTGGGTGCCTTGTGGAGTGGGCTATTACTCAATGTCTGGGTCACCCATTACAATAGTTGAAGTTCCCAATTAATATAATCCATAGATCCCACACTTAGATGCAGTAGAACTATTTGAAAACTCTCTCTGTCTACAATGTTAAATATTTTGTAAGCATCCCCTGTAACCTAGACTAAGATAGTATGCACTCCAAACATAGACTATTATAACTAAGACTAAAATAGTCTGCATCCCAAACATAAACTATTGTAACCCACATACTATAATAACAAATTACTGTAATGACCAAATCAGCCCCCAAATAGCTTCTAAATGTTTAATAATACATGGGCGATATATAATACAATTTTATAAAGAAAAAACATCTAAGAAATTTCATGCCAGTAATGCAAATACAAGTCATTTCTTAATAGACATAAGGTATAGAATAAAATTAGGTTTCCTTTGGTTAAATAGCAAATTTGGTAGTTGTTTACAAAAACAGATGACAAAAAGCAGCAACTGAAGCATGAGGCATAGGATTTAACTTACATTTGAAGTTTTCATCTTTAAATGTACGACCATATATGCTTTTACCCCCAGTTCCCTGAAAAGAGTCAGATCTGGTTAGTAATCATTCAGAATCAATCATCCAAGGAAATTTGTCCTTCACAATATCTACTGCTTTTCAATACAAGCGTATGATACCATGCATAACAAGATATCATTGAACCTATGTGTTTCCCCTGTACTTGCTTCTTTATCACAAATGTCCAAAGTGGTATATCCTCTGACTTCCTTCCCATTTTCATATTATAATCATGTTCAAAGGCAATATTTTTCCCTTTCTTTTACCAGCATGAGAAACTTGCCATATTCACAAAACCTTTCAATCGGACCAACCAGCACTCAACCTAAAAATAACGTCTCTTAACAAAATGTATACTTCGAAGTTTAAATTTCATAGAAATTTTTTATTCAAAACAAAAGGAAATATATCATTTCTAAAAAAACCATAGTGTTCTCCAGGCATATTTATTTGAGACGCTGCATCATGAACACACGCCCCAAAAAAAAAGAGAGAAATGGTCATAGAAATTTCAAGCATTCATGATAGTCTACCTACAAATAACACAACCAAGTAACTCTTCTTTTTCAGTTCAGGTAGGTGCGGATGTTAATCATCTTAGCAAATCGACGTTAAGCTAGCAATTCTACAAATCTTTTGGAATGTGAAATGATTATGTATTTTCCTCAATGTTTATTACCTAATATCTAAGAAGCATGGATACGGATACGACACGACACCAAAATAGTGACACATCATTTTTAAAAAATTTAGGATACGGACACAGGAAGGATATGTTTATAAAAACATATATTTTTTAAAATATATATCGTTTTTATACTAGAAGGAATTCAGAGTCGATGAGTTTATTCATGTCTATGCTTAAAAAATTGATTTGATGTATTTCACTCTCAAATTTTATTATTTTTGTTATACATGTGTTGACTTGGAACATGTAAGATGTTTGATGCGTGTCTACCAAATGTTGGTCCTATTTTGAATTTGTACAAGTGTCAAACACGTGTATATGTATTGAACTAACAAGTATCCAATACGTATCCAACAAGCATCGGAGTGTCCAAGTGTCCGACACGGATACGCAAGTCAAACTGAAGTCTACATGCTTCTTAGTCTAAGACATTGACTTTTTTTATAACTCTCAGAGTCATCCTTAAACACCTATAAAGGGAGGTGTAGTGTCAGGCTCCGATCGAGCAAATTGCCATAGCACACACTAGGAAAAGCTTCTTTCAAATTCTCTTCATTCTAAAATTTTAGCCTAAATTATTTCTCTGTGTCCAAGTGTATACACAAGCTCCCTATATGAAACCAATAATATTTCACAAACTCACCAACTGACGAGAAATACATGCCATTTACAGTAATCGTGATTCTATGTGCATATCCAACCCCATAGGACTATTCCTACCTCCTAGATAGGCAATTACCAAATGATCGATTGACAACAAAAGCAGTTCAGATATTTCAGTGAGCATCTAAAACGTTTTTTTAAAAAGAATCTGTGACTAGATATGAATTCTATTGATACTATGTCAAAAGAAATTGGAAATTCTTGACCTAGTAAACAAAATAATAAATGGTACACATGGAAAAACATTAGAAAGCACTCACATTGCCCTTGTCAAAGTCACCCCCTTGTATCATGAAATCCTTGATTACACGATGAAAGGCAGAACCTTTGAATCCAAAGCCCTTCTCTCCTAATAAAGTTAGTAATTAATCCGGATGCTAACTTGAATTTCTATGGGTAAGAGAGGTAAACAACCTAGAGTCTCATAATATGTGTGTGTGTGTGTGTGTGTATAATACCTGTGCAAAGAGCACGGAAGTTCTCTGCCGTTTTGGGAACATCATCCCCAAATAATCCAATCACAATCCTCCCAGCAAGCTTGCCTACTGGATTACCAATGCTCACATCGAAATATACCTTATTTGTTACTTTCGCTTGTAGAGGTGGTACCTAAAATCAAAGAAAAGAAGACCGATTTTCCGTTAACCAAATGTCACCAACGTTGCCATTTTCAATCTTTGAGTGAACCCTTGCTTTCATTTCAAATGCATACAGAAAAACAATACAATTGCTAACCTCAGCACTAGCTCGGACCGAGCTACGAACAGCAATTCTCGAAGACAACGGATTGAAAGAAGTTGTCAGAGAAGGAAAATGCAACGAACCGGACAGAAAACTCGACGAGGACGAAAGATTCGACGGCGACTGAACCCTATGAAGGTTAACCGAATTAAACGGAGCTGAAGCTTTGGTTTGGGAGACGGTATTGGAACCAGAAGCCAAGCCAACCTTGGAGTGGGAAAAGCAAAATCAATTGAAACGAAATGGAAGTGAAAAATGGAGAATAGAGGAAAGGAAAAGGGAAGAAGAGAAGAGAGGAGAGTATACCAGAGGCGAAGTAGCGAAAGGAGCCGCCATGGATGGAGATTTGTGCTGGAAAGTGAAGTGGAGAGCAGCTCCTTCGATAAGGCTAATAGTATCGTATAAGAAGCGAACAAGAAGGGTATTTTCGGTATTACGATTTTTTTCTCCATTGTGAGCAGCGATCGATGAGTTCGAGGACCGTAAAAAAGTGAAAGAAAGATAACTCAAGATGCTCTTCAATCTTCAGCAGCTGCTCTCCAGTTCCACCATATTTAGTATTTACCTAAGAAAATTCAAATTTCTAACCCATCTTTTTTTCTTTAATCAGAGTTAAGCAATTTATGCTGTAATTAGCTATTCTCATCGTCAAACAACGAATAGCCCTTACACTTCAATTAAGTCAATAAACAATAGGTCGTAAGTTGATAGTTCGGGCCTCATCAAACTCAACAAAAATTATCAGTCATGCTATCCAGTATCCTATTCTCAAATTGACAAATCAAGATTGGTTATTACTCAATAACACTTGAGGTTATTTCCATCATAAAGTTAATTTTACAACAAAAAGGAGAAGGAAAAAAAAAAGTCGAAACTTTCACATTTATGTGAATCACACATTTAATATTTGAAGATAAGATAACTTCCCGTAATGCATTACACTCCATATATATAAAAAGACAACTTCCAATTTTACTTAATAAGTGTCGATTTCACATGAGGACCTACCTTGAATCATTTAAGGGATAGAAATCCTCCATTTCAAATTATTCTTTTTTCCCGCTTTAATTTTGATCGTTAAATCCCAAGCTTTATAAATTCGTAAATTCTTTTAACAAATTTTGATAATATTTCAACTCTCTTCGAAGTTCCTGTACAAAGCTTTGGTAATTTGACCAACTCAAATTTGATCATTTACAACTGCGGAAAAAAAGAAAAGAATTGGAATACATATACCTGCCACATGTTTTAACGCAGCTGACCTCTAAAAAAACCTATACAACAACTTACACGAGGGTTAAACAAAGAAGAAAACAGAAAACTGCACAATCTACAAAAATGATTGGAGAAAGAAAGAAGGAAAAAAAATCAATTTCTGTTCTATTTTGCCTAATCGTCTAAGCGTTGAATTTCACCCATCATAATTCGGTTGCTGGTGACTTTGAAACCGAGTAGAGCGGGATCTATCTGTCTCCCCTTCTTCCCTTTCTTTTTCCCACCTTTCCCTCCCTGCATTCCATCAGATGGCTCTGAAGCCCCCACCGTGGTCAAATGGGCTTCTTGTGGAGCCGTCTTCTTCAGCATATCAATAAAAGAAGTCTCTGACACGTCACTGTCACTACAAGAAGAAGAGCGCCGGAAACGCATCTCTTTCTTCATGGCTGCCATGTTTTCTTGGTTCACCAAGACACCGGCTGGGTCCGGTCTTCCACCTGAACATAGTTAGGATGGATCTTTTATCTTTAAAAAAAAAAGGGCAAAATGAATCGAAGATAACAGAATGGATTAGTTATTATTTACCATCTGAGTTCTTCCCTCTAACGACCGGATCTGCAATCAGGACAGACAATCCATCCTGGGACACTGACGTGCGTGCGACAGGAGGGCGTTTCAGTAAAGTATTATCTTTATTGTGAATGGTCACCCTATCAAAAGACAAATAAAATAGTTTAATGACTAAATTCATATTTATTAAACTAAGAATATAGTTGCAGTGATGGAATGGTGAATGAGTTCGTAATTTCTATAACGTTCAAACCCATTATGAATACTTCTTACGTACATTAAACCAAGACAAACATATGATCTCACAACTAATCTACCTAATATGCTACTTATAGTCTAAAAAAATTTCGTATTCAATCACATGCTGGTCATTACTCATTAATTATTACATATTTCTAAAGTGCCAGATTCCAAATCAGTGCATTTCCACGTACTTATTGAACTGAGAAAATTGTTAAGAAATAAGAACTTACGGGTCTTTAGCAACCTCTTCTGGAAACGTATTAGCAATCTTTTCATTGTGAAAGCCTACATTCCAAAGGAAAAATAGAACATTAGATTGCATCTTCATAATGGAGATTGGTAGAAGAAAATATTACTAAGAAACAGGGAGAGAAAAATATATACCACCAGAGCCAATAGAAGAATGTCGACTAAGGGTATGAGTATCCATTGAAAATTCTCCACGATCAGCAGATACCACTTGATCAAGCATGCTTTCTTGAATTTGAAAGGCTTGAGTTTTCATCAAACCCTCACCTTTCAATCCTCGTACCCTGCCCTCCACCTCTAAGACGTCTCTATTCATAGAAAGGTTACCAGCCATGCCAGAACTAGAGCTGTTAGTTGCACCATTGGCTTTAAGACCAGCTAAAATTGATGCTCCCTTGACAACAGAGACAGAGTCCGACCTGTATGGGATCTTCTCATTGCTTGTCAAGATGCCAGGATTCTCATCTTGCAGTGGTTCATAAGAATTAGAACCATAAGATCCCACTGGCAATGTGTTGTTCATACCTCTTTCCTTGGCTGAATGAAGAATGAACGACTGTTCAAGAGAGCCTGATCCAGAATAGAGGCCAGATGATGGTCTATTGAAAGATGCTCCACTTCCTACATCCAACGATTCTGTAGGTTGATGAACAGATTTCTGATTGAGGAGTTCCATTAATAACTGCTTTGACTTCTCATCATTAAGCCCGTCTGACATCCATAAAGTTGGATCCTCAGAAATCATTTTAGCTTCCAACTCCCTTTTCTGTTGCTCAGCATTGATATGCAGTTGTTGAATGCGAGACTCCATCCAATCATTTCCAAGTCGCTCATTTTTCTCAGACCAGCTGCCTTCAGTTCCATCAAAATGTGAAACATGAAACTGGTTACCGACTAGAGAATGATGATGATTCTGTGGAATGGTACCGGGTGCATATTGCCCCAGTTGACCACCAGGTGGTGCACTGGACTCTTGCAATTCTAAAGCCCGAGCACGAGCCATAGCATTAACAACATCCAGATTCATCCCCTGAGCAACATCAGGATAGGATATTGATCTCTCAAGTGGAAGTGAAGCAGGCTCATAGAGACCTAGTCTAAACCGATCTTGAAAGGAAAGATTGCGCTCAAGGTGATTCAGCTGGTCAGCATGAGCTTGCCTCTGTTGATGGTATAAATCAAACCCTGAAGTCGGTAAACGTTGTGTGCCAGCATGTCCTCTGAAAAACTGCTGATCAGCCTCATCCTCTGGCCAGATAGGACCACCAACATGCCTCTTGTCCTCCATATTGGCCCTCTGCCTTAATGCCATAGACAATTGTCTCGACTGTAGCATCTCCTGCTGGAGAAGTTGATGATCCAATGATTGTATCTGTCCATGCTGAGCCCGAGATATTAATTCAGATAAATCTCTTTGTTCTTGGTGTGGTGGCAAGTGACCAAACTTTGCTTTAAGAAGCTGCTCAAAAGATGGATCAGCAGATCTTTGTTGATGATGAGATTGTTGCTGTAGCTCATGTAAAAGACGCTGCTCCATCATCACCTGATCAAGAGCATTATTGGCTCTAATTGGATCAATATGTGACTGACCAAGACCTGAATCATGCATTTGTCGACGCAACAACTGTTCAAGCAGTGCCTGCTGGACTTGAGACTGATGTTGTTCCTGCAAAAGCTTTTGCTGCTGCTGCAACTGCTGCTGCTGTAATTGATGCTGTAACTGCAGCTGCCGTTGCTGTTGCTGTTGCATCTGCAAGTTCAAGAAATGATCAAGATCGGGTGTACTTCTATTAGCCAACAGCTGCTGCTGGTGAATAAGATTCTGCTGTTGCATATGATGATCTAAAGTAGCTTCACTAGAGTGAGACAACAAATTCCGCTGTTGAAGTGCCTGATGATATTGATGAGACATGAGTTGATCTGCCAAATCAAACCTATTAGATTCTTGTTCTATATGTGGCAAGGAACGAGGAACATTTGCATCCTGGTATACACTCTGGTCAGAATGCATACTTCTTCTGTAAACATCAAGCCAAGTCTCTGCATTAAGAGATGCTTCCGGCTTCCCAACTAATGGTGCGGTTCTTACCATGTTTGAAGGCATGTTAACTAACTTCGTATGTTTTGAATTGGTGACTTCAACTGGTTTCATATTTGTACCTTCCAGCTCAGACCACAGCAATCCAAAAGGGTGCAACTTATTTTCATTCTGAACAGGCACACTGCGATCAGTTAACTCATTCAAAAGAGAAGGTTGGTTGATAGAATTCACCATAGGCAATACCCCAGAAGTGTTTGGAAATTGGTAACCATCGTTGCCAGGTCTTCCAGAAAACACAATTTCTAGAAAACAGAGAAATTATCATGATGCGTTTGTCAAAAAAGAAGAAATAGCGTACTATTACAAATATAACAAATAAAACAAATCAACAAAGTAAAGAACACAACAAACCTTCATCCTGAGCAACAACATCATGAAAGCTTTGACCCTTGGAATGCAATTGAAATGGTGCTTCAGTCTCGGGCATCCCAGATGAAATGTGTTGATTGGAAAGGCTATGTAATTCAGCGAGTGACCGATGAACTTCATTTGTTGTGGATGCATCATTCATATCAAGAGCTGGATGCTTAGAAGGTAAATTCGTCTCCAGTATTCCTCCTGAGGCACCAGACTGGCCCGAAAGAGATTTTGTATCAGCACAATCAACACTTCCCTCTCTAACTTTCAAATGTGGCATAACCTCCCCCAACTCACAGAATGGGGACTCAGGGGCATCTGCCAACCGAACAGGCAGGTCCAACCCAAAGAATCCTTGTTCATACCACAAGATGATGTCAGCCCCAATAAAAGGCCCCTGTATAACCCCTTGAGGATCAAGATAGAACAAACTCAACTCCTCAGATTTCACATCAGAACTTTTATTTGGATTTTGCTCAGAGAAAGGAATAAAGAAGATAGAACTAGGGTCATCAGAAAGCTTGGATCTGACATCAAACGAATTGGCGGACTCAATTTCATCAAAGTTATGAGGCCTTTTATAATCAGAATCTGCTCGCCCATTCACACCAACATTTAGCTGAGTACCAGGGTGTCCACCACCAATCTCCATCACACGTTGGGAGGCTACTGTAGAAATTGTGTGGGCCAATCCACCAGAGTTTGGCATAGAAATGGCACTAGACCTTTTTTCCTCTTCCTTATGGCTGAAATATTTTCCTGATTCAAAGAAATTGGAAATGCCAAAAACCTTTCAGTAACAGACGGCACTAAACAATATCATATTGTTATCAGCAGATAACAAAAAAGATCTAGGGTATAAATTTTAACCATCTAGGACATCTCTAATTGAGGTCTGACTCCAAATGCTCCTGTCATTAGCATCTTGGCATGCTTCATCATTTGTAACTTCATGACTCACATTAGCATTATCTTCAATCGGAGTTGCTGCAAAGACATCCATTTTGTAAAGTATATTGGTTATCCTTGATAACTAGATAAAGGAAATATATGGAGAACTTAAGATAAACAAGTCTATGGTAAGCAAAACTTGTAGATCAAACACAATACCTGCTACATTCTCGGACTCTAAAGTTGAATCCAGAACAGTCTGACATCCATCTATGGAGTCTACATCTCCTGGATTAGATTTCAACAAAAATTACTTCCCAGTTTAGTTTTTAAGAAGTTAACGAATAAACAGATGCCACAGCCATTGAATAGCAAATACCTAAAACACATTCAGCTAGCTTCCCTTTCTTATGTGAATTGTAAACAACCCCGCTACTGGTGATTTTCCCCTTCCATATGTCACCAAGGGTAGTCTGCATGAAACAAATGATAAAGTGATGATCAGGATATTAATTAAAATCTCCAGAACATTTATTGCCATCCAACATTTCAAGAAATTCATTTGTTACCTCCTCTTCAGCATCCGGAGAAACAAAAGCCAATGGTTCTACAACACTACGTTGAGTCACATGCTGCAATTCTTCCATATCATCAGGCAGATCTGAGAACGATGGATCAGATTTCTGCCTCCGATATATGTCGAGAAGCTTACCCCTAGGATAACAAAAAGCATGAGATGAGTATCTTGGTTTCCCAGGAATATTTTCGATCTTATCCAAGTGTGGAACTCCAATGAGACCAGTAGATGATCTCCCAATAGTATTTCCCCTTCCTCTTCCAATTGTAAATCCTAAATTAGACCCCCCATCTCCCCGCCCTCTCTCAAGTGAAAAACCAGGTGCAGCACGAGAAGAAGTTGAGCCAACAGAATGGCTTTCCATCCTATGGCGAGGCCTCCATTTATCACGCGATTCAGAGTCACGCTCGGAAGCAGGGCGATTGCCACTCACTGATTGACTGTCATTGCGAACATCTTCCTTGTCAGCATCTGATCGTTTGTCCATCCGTGATTCCTTTTCCTTGTCATCTGGTCCCCATCTCAACGTCCATTTGTTGTCACGTCGTGCATCATGACTAGAAGTACGACTATCATGCCCAGAAGTACGACTGTCATGACTAGAAGTGCGACTATCATGTCCAGAAATGCGCCCATCATGCCATCTGTCCGAGTTAGGCAGAACTCTACCCTCCATTGTCTCCTTAGTTGGCATGTTATCGATGCGGCGCTCAGTTTTCCTGCGGCGACCACCAAGTAAGCCAGTTTCTCGCTCTTCCTCTCGCCAACGGCGGCCACTTTCATTTTCAGAAGTACTCTTCCTCCAATCCTTCTTGTCCTCGGACCCATCAGGGCGCCAACCCTCTTTCTGATTGAGATCAGTTGAGTTAGCAAGGGACACTGGTGTTGGAGCACGCACTTCCTGTTCCACATTGAACAGAACGCTTATCTACTGCAAAAAAGTTAATGTGGGCTCTATCCACCAAATTCAATTTCTTCCAAAGGATTAAATAGAAGTTGTTACAATGTTAGGAATTTAACAAAATATACTCCTTGTTGACAGACAACCAATACAACCTTGCAGTTAACTGGGTGTGACCAGAATAAACTCTGGCTATAACATGATAGCAATTTGCTTTTTTTTTTCCAATAATAAACAGAAAACCTGTCAATTTCAGACCATGCGTTACCTAGCTTCTCTACGAAGATCTACAATAATAGAACACCTGTATTTTGAAAATTCTATACCATCAATCAAGACATAGTAAAAGTTGGGAAAACTTTAGCTTAAAGCACGCCAAGAAGAGACTTTCATTCTCACTACAAACAAGCTAGTAGAAAAAGAAACTAGCCAACAATACTAAAATCTTTTCTAACATTTTGCGCCTAGAGCAAGAGAGACCTTAACCAGACTCATAACATCATTTTTATGCCTATTAAAATTTCTGCAGGAGAAACTTTAAAGATCAGCTAAAAACATGGAAGACAGGAATTTCTATAATATTCCAATTGATCCAAAATTGAAGTTCAAAGGTAAGTCAGCAAAGTTGAGAAGAGAACAACACTTCAGTAGCTCCAATCCCCATATTCAAAATATGATACAGTCTGTGCAAGCTAAGAGGCTGGTTGACTTTCTGAAAATTATTTTTGAGAGCAGTTTTGCAAACTTATCTTTTAAAACAGTCACCTAATTTTTAAGTTCAATTAGTTAACAAAGATATCTTATGTTATCTTGATTACATTTAATTCTCGTGCACATAAATTTAATACAACACATTTAAATCAAGCTACAGTAAAAAACGGACATAATTATATATAGATCTTTAATTTAGGAAACATCAAATAAAACAAATGCACAGAAAAATAGTATCACATTTACCTCTTTTTTCCGCTTGTTTCTCGACACTTAAAATTTATCGTGCCAAATAAAAAAAAAATTAATACATTTTCAAACTCAAAAATCGATTTCTAAACATGACCAAAAAGAATTCCCATAGGCTGTCAAATTCTGGGTGTATCATCAATGTCTATCTCTTTATGCTAAAAATTAATACATTCTTTATCTTCATTGTGCATAAAGACTTCGTCATCTTTCAAAGTAATAGTTGGAAGAACATCTCAGGTTTGCTCTCCTTTACCTCTTTACCTCTCCCAAAAAAGTTCAGGACTTCAGGTGACAACAACAAATAAATCACTTTATGAAATAAACCAAAAGATCACATAAGTTGACGGCAAGAAGACATATTTTTTTTATAGAATAGAGATACACAACACTTTGAAACTTCCCAAAAACAACAACAAAAAAAAAATTATTAGTTCTTCAAATACAAAATTGAGACAATAACACAATCTATTCAAGCAAACTCTATTATCTCATAAGCATAAGCAAGATGGTTTTGTTATCTCTACAAGAACATAACATTGATTCAATAAAATAATGATTTCAGGTGGGAGCATAAAGGGAACACAAACATAATACAAAGTGGCTGGCCAATTCCTTACTTTTGAAATTAGGCATGCACAGACATGTTGTAGAATAAATGCTTAGAAGGATACAATCAGGAAACAAAAACATATCGATAAACCTTCTCCAACAATAGAAAGGAGATTAAATGAAATTATGCCAAACATTTCAAAGTATTACCACCTTAATTTCACTTGGTTTAGCATATAGCCATTGAGGGGACAAAGGTATGCTGTTCTCTGAAGCCACTGGGTCTGCAGCATTTTAACATGTTAGTATTGTTAATCTTACAAGATAAATGAACAAACTCATAATATGCAAGAAAAATACCTTTCGACTCATCAAGGAAGGTCGAGAGCACCTTCTCCTCTTCATTCCCTCCAGAAGCTTCCACTAGCGTAGGGAAATGTTGTGTTTGCAAGATTAGTAAGGTAATAAATATAACATAATAATATAAAAAGCAAAAATCACTTTAGTGGCAGTACATCTTGCTAAATCACGAAAAAAAAATACAGAAACTGCAAGAATCGGACATCAATAAACCATTAGGAGACAACAAGAAAGAAAATAATAATAATGATCGCAACAAGTGGATCGAGAAACTAACAAATAAAAATAAAAAGCCTAAAAGTTAGCCACCATAGTGATCCCTTCAGTAAAGATTACAGCCCCATAAACAAATTGGATAACAAAATATAAACATGTGTTACACAAGTGAACTCCAGAGGATTGGGATGGCAAATACCGAACCACATATCAACGAAACTAAACTGGCCGAAACTTAGAAAGAAAATGTAGATTCGTTGAACAACAACCTAAACAGCAGTCCAATTAAATACCTCCCACCCCCATCCAATTACCATAGAACCAAAAACAGATAAAAATGAAAACTAATACAACGGCGAACGGCGAACGGCGAACGAACATAACCTATCAAAGACGAGTAAAAATTCAAATAAAAAACACAGAAAAAGAAAGCCACGCGATCTGAAAACCCTAAGAAAAAGAAATCTCAAAAAAGAAGAAAAAAAATGGTCAAGAGTAAAACATTCAAAACCCTAATTCAAGAAGTGGAAACAGAAAGATTCAAATCCGGAAGCAAAGCCGAGAGGACGGATAGGTCAGATCAAGAAACCAAAAGGAGACATTAAGCGAAACAAATTGAATCGAAGAAGACACGGGATCAAATCAAAAGCAGAAGGAACACAATTGAGAAAGAGAAAGAAGTGGGTGAATATAGATATAAATATAAGGAGATTTGGAAGTACCTTTGGGCGTCCAGGAGTGATCGGAAGGGCGGGAGGAAAGAAGATCGTCAGGGAGATCGAACTTGCCGTCGGCCATGGGAGACGGATGAATAGAGTCGGAGATCGAAAGCAAAGGCCGGATTTGTGCTGTGGAGATAGAGAGATGGAGGAGGGGGGAACGAAGTGATTTGCAGAGAGAAGCTGAAGAGAAGAGAAGAGAAGGTTTGTGTGAGAAAATCTAGGGGTTTGGGAGAATGGTGAAACTGTTGCAGAGAGGGAGAGAAGAGAGAGAAAGAAGAGAGAGAGAGAAGCTGTGTGTGTGAAGAGAGAAGGAAAAGGGTAAGGGGAGGGTTTGTGTTTGGGTGGTCAGAACAGCTAAATCAACTAACCAAGTAAATGTGATTTCTTCTCTTTCTAATTTTTTTCATTTTTATTTTCATTTTTTCTAAATCTCCATTAATATATATCTGTCTCTTATACACATCTAGATGTGTATAAGAGATATATATATATGTATGTATATATGTATGTATGTATATATGTATATATCAATATCTTTCTTCTTCATTTTTATTTTATTTTATTTTATAATAAAGCGTCTATCAATATTCAATAACTAAATGGATTAGATTATGACTACTCAAAAAATAAATAAAATTTTGAGTTTTAATTATATTTTTAAATTTTCTTTTCTATTAGTTGGGCCTGTGGGCCGAGAGCTTGTTTCATTTGTTGAATAAATGGACTAAACCGACCCAATGGATCGGCCCTTTTTTAAAGCTTGGATGGGCCTTGAAAAGGGTTGGGAGAAATTTCATTGGAGACCGCGAGAAATAAATACTGAAGAAAATAAATGAAACATTAATTTAAAATATTATACGTTAAATGAATATTAACTCACATTAATAAATAACAATAATGGAAGTTAAAATTTGAAAATGATATAAGTAAGGAATGAATTGTATATTTCAAAGTAAAAATGTTAAATTAGTCTAAAACTAACTCTAACGAAATAATTCAAATATATAATATACAAAAGTATTTCTCATGTAAAGATATCTTTTGAAAAATGGTTAAAGATTTAATGTAAACATTTTGCATAATAGAAAATTAGTAAAAGATAAATCTATACATGGTAATTGGTACTACTATTGTTGATCAATAGCTTATATGAATGAGGTGAGATTTAGTGAAATAAAATAATTATTTATTAATGAAAATTTTAGTGTGGATATAGATGGTTTAAACTTCAAATCTATAGTCCTTCGGGGCCATTTGATAAAATTGGAATAATACAGTGAAGATTAACATGTTTTGTTTGATATTAAAAAATCGAGAAAATGATCCAATCTTGAATTAAAAAATAAAATAAAATAAACTTCAAATCTATTATCTAAATTTTTTACCTACAAACTTGCAATTTATATTTCAATATCAGATTTTTTTTTTCTTTTCTTTCAATGAAAAATTTCAAAATCAGATTAGATGGAATGAAAGAGTGAAGAGTTCAATTTTGCATTTTCCAGTTTAATCTATTGTTATTTTCTAGATAAATTTTTGGGTACAACCAAATTGTTTCTTAAAATCATATGATTGTTTGGTAGAAGGTTATATAGATGTTTGTTAAACGAGAAATTTCGACTAAGTCACGTCATCACAACAAAAATTCAAGTCTATTTGTATTTTGTAGAATTTATAAATATTATCGGACCGAGTAATTAAAGTCACCCGAATCCAAATGTCAATACAATTCAAGTTCATTGTGGAAATTGGAGCCAAAAAAGATATTGGGCCCAACTTTTAGACGTATTTAAATAATAATACGTATAATGAGTTAAGTATGTGGATTAATATTTTATCAATTATTTTATTAGATTTAACCCTATGTGATCTAATTAATTTAGTTTGGGACTTATTATGTGATTTAATTAATTAAAGTCTACATTGCTAATTGAGTATGGACTAGGTAGAAGCTCATAGAACTTAGATCTATAGTCTCCAATAAACCAAAACAACAAGTCTTTCTTGAATCCATCTAGGGAGATCCCACTAAGGTTATTCCAAATTTTTGTTGAGGAAGATCATAGTCATTTTAAAGTCATCATAATCTTGAAGCTATCATCAATCTCAATGGAATCCTCAATAGAATATGGTATGTTATTTTCTATTGACAATTTGACATGAGTAATCCTAGTCTTTATCTATTCAATATAGATATAAAGTTATTTTACTAACAAGTGTTATCAGGGTATGAATTTCATGTTGAATTGTTAGTTAATATTTGTTTTTCATTGGTAAATGATTTGCGATTTCTGTAATTTTTTTTCCCTTAAAAGTAATCGATGTTGTGAAAGATTGGTCTTGATGTCCTACACATTGAGTTCCCGAAGTTGTTAAATTTCAGTTTCCATGTGTTTTTGTTAAATGAGTTTTATCTCAACGAATACCGTGGATTTTGAAATTGATTGATAATGTTGAATTCGGTGATTTTAGTCAATTCGGTGGATTCTTTTTTAATTGATTGTAGATCTTGTATTTGTAAAGAATTAATCAATCGAATTTGATCAATCATGTTGATAGTTCCTATGTAATTTGGAATTGATTGATAATTGTGTGCATCTAACTTCTATTTGATTGATCAACTCGTGGATTTAAATTTAAATTTAAATTTGATTGATATTTGGTGAATTTAAATTTAAATTGATTGATAATGTAGTAACTTTAAATTTAAATTTGATTGATATTTTGGTAAATTTAAATTTGAATTTGATTGATAATATGGTAAATTTAAACTTAATTGATATTTTGATGAATTTAAATTTAAATTTGATTGATAATATAGTAAATTTAAATCTGATTGATGATATTTGATGATATTCACATATTTATGTTGCTTTAATTATATTATGTGCATGTAATTATTGGGTGAGTTTTGGTATATGGTGTTATTCTTCTTCTTCTTTTTTTCTTTTTTACAATAATAGTGTTATATTATTTTGTCTTATATTTGGATTTAATTGGTCAAAATAATATGTTACCAAAGTAACCTCTGTAATTTATATTAGTTTAATTATGAAATATAAGATGTGCATATTCATGAATTTATGCAAATAATTACCGACCCAAATTAAGATAATTATTTGGTCAAATTGTGAGTATGCATGTGGTATAGAGTACATGATAATTATAATGATTGCTCATGTAAAAAATGGTCGGTCCAAAGAAAAGTTATTTTTTGATATAATTTATTGTAATACTTTGATTATTACATTGAGAGTACCATTTACAATTGATGTTTTTGCCCAAAGGTTGGACATCAATGTTGTGCTAGGTCTATTGTTAAAGAGGCCCACCACATATGTGAAATTATTTTGTTATATTTTAATTATGAGTGTATGTTTTGTTCGTTTATTGTTTCAGTTAGTCTTACTCAAATACCTGAAAATATAAAGTCAATCCCTAAGTTGAATAGATCGAAATTCAAGATTTAGAAAGAAGACATAGAGATACTTCTCGGGTGAAAGGACTTGAACCTTGCATTAAGGACGGATTAACCTACTTCTATTGAGGAACAACCGAATATGGCTAATATAGAGAAATGAGAACGGTCAAATCACATGTGTCCGATGATCATTAAGCACTCCATTCCGGGGTCTTTTCGGGGTTCTATCACAAAAAGTGAAAATGTCAATAAGTTCCTCATCCAAATTGAGAAATATTTTGATAAAATGAAAAAGGGGAAGTAAGTAGTCTTTTGACTTCTTTAACTTCTATGATGTATAAGGGCAATGAAACATAAGGGAGTAATTATGGAAATGTCCAAACTCGTAGGTAAATTAAAGGTACTTGATAAATTATGTCAAAATAAAACTTTACTCATACATTTGATATCTGCTACTACTTACATAATTATATTAATACAGGGTTGCTTGTGGAGCCGATCGCCAAGTGATGCTGAAAGACCCATCTATGTGGGCGATGGCAAAGCAGTTCCAGTTGGAGCTATTAGGAATTTTAGATTACATTTAAAAGCTGGTTATTATTTGAATCTGAATGAGACTTTTGTTGTACCATCATTTAGACAAAATTTAGTTTCTATTTCTAGTTTGGACAAATTTGGTTTTTCTTGTTCTTTTGGAAATAACAAAGTTAGTCTTTTTCAAGATTCCAAGCTTATTGGTATCTGTTCTTTAATTGATAATTTATGCTTTATTATTATGCTTCATTTAATAAGATCATATTATCTAATTCATATGGTACAAAACGTAAATTAAATGAGAATTCTGCTATGTTTTTGGCACTAGTGTTTAGGTCACATCTCTAAACAGAGAAGTCAGTTACTTATGTCAGATGAAATTCTTAATTCCCTTGATTTAAGTAACTTTGACGTTTGTGTGGAATGTATTAAGGGAAAACAGACAAACATAAGAAAATTAAGTGCCAACAGATACTCAGTCGTCTTAGAACTAATATATACAAACATGTGTGATCCATTTCCTACGACTTCTTGGAATGGGACAACAATATTTTATTATGTTCATAGGTGACTATTCAAGATATGGTACCTATATTTAATTCATGAGAAGTCTTAATCTTTAGACATTTTCAAGTATTTCAAAGTCAAAGTTGAACTTCAACTTGGAAAGAAAATTAAGACTATCAAATCTGATCGTGGTGGTGAATACTACAATAGATATGATGGATCAGGTGAGCAACATCCAAGGCCTTTTGCCAAACACGTAGAGGAATGTGGAATCATCTCGCAATACACTATGTCGTGCAAACCCAACATGAATGGTGTGGTGGAAAGGCGAAATAGAACATTTAAGAATATGGTAAGAAGTATGAGAAGTATGATTAGTCATTCTTCTCTACCAGAATCCTTTTAGGGTGAGACACTAAAGACTGCAGCATATTTCCTTAATAGGATACCTAGTACAACATTAGCTAAAACCCTTTATGAGTTATGGATAAGAAAGAAGCTTAGTATTAGGCATCTTCATATCTAGGATTGTCTAGCTAAGGCTAAGCCTAACGAAAGAAAATTAGACTCAAGAATTATTAGCTGCTATTTTGTTGGGTATTCTGAACGTTCTCGGGGCTTCAAGTTTTATGATCCCACTTCTAGATCATTGTTTGAGACAGAAAATGCTAGATTCTTTGAGGATGTTGAGTGGGGGGAGGGAGAGGGAGAAAAGATAATATAAGGAAAGTTGTCTTTTAAGAGAAATTAGTTTCTTTTCCTAATGTGATTGTAAATGATGTTCAGGCTCCAATTCTTGACTTCACTATTGAACCAATTATAGAACAAAACAACATTGAAGTCCTAGTTATTGGACCTGAAGTTCAAACTCAACAAGTTCAAGAAATGCAATTCTAGATGATTATATTGTATTTCTTCAAGAACATTAGGATGATATGGGCATAGTGGAAGATGATACAATTTGAAGGGATTAGAATTCCTCGCAGCGGAAGCAATTGGATGTAACGATCTCTAAATTTATTTTACAGGACATATAAAATACAGAGTAATCGAAACCATTGATAAACATTATTAATTCAAGCATGGTACTACAGTGAAAATGGAGAAGAGGGATTAAGAAATCACTCAACTTTGAAGACCAATTTTTCACGTGCTTCTCCAATTTGAGTCATCTTCTCCCGATCTCATGAACTCGACATCCATGAACTCAATGAACAAGAACAAACACCACCAAAGGGGTCTTTCCCATTATTCTCAAGGATAAGAATCATGTAGAATTGTGGGTTTGTACTCAATCTTCGTGCGAGGGAAGAAGAAGAGATTTTTTAGAGGAAAAAAAAAATCTTCTCGGTAAAAATCACAGAGAGAAAAAGATCAAAGGAGGGAGAGAGTTTTCTCTCTTCCAATCTGTTACATGAGTTTTTTTTAGAGAATAAGGGTGACGGAGTTATAACTTCCCCCCCCATTTTTAATAAACTCAAATTCAAATTTTGACTGACTTAATATATATAAATATTAAACTATATGTTATATCACATATAATATATAACCTATAGTTTATATTATATCACATATAATTTAACCTACAGTTTTTATATAAATCACATCCATATAATTTAATATTTGAATCACATTCAAATAACGACCCCTATCAAACTATATAAATCTAATATGAATCATATTCATATAAGTTTTAACATATAGTTTCTATGTGAATCATATTCACATAATCAATATTTGAATAATATTCAAATATTTACTTCTCTAATAAATTTAATATGAATTATAATCACATTAAATTTTAACATATAGTTTATATATGAGTCATATTCATATAACTAATATTTGAATCATATTCAAACATTTATTTCTCTCATAAAACTATAAAAATTTAATATGAATCATATTCACACTAAATTTTAACATATAGTTTTTATATGAATCATATTCATATAATTAATATTTGAATCATATTCAAACATTTATTTCTCCCATAAAAATGTATCAACATACATTATATTATATAATGTATCAATGTACATTATTTAACTGAATCCTATACAATTAATTTCCTTTAATTTATTTGAACAATTCAAATCATACCAAAATTAGTTCGATTCCCATCAGTCCTCATTGAGCTAACGAGAGGATCTTATGGACCTATAGATCGAAGCTCCAATGATATGAAATTAATTGATTAAACTCTTTTAATCAAATTAATCAACATTCATTAACTGTCGGTCACTCCACTAAAGACCAACAGCTGAACTCTTCGCATTATATATATATTTATGTGTCCATTAGATATAACCAATCAACAATACGTTGACCTTTCATAAATTGCTTGTAAGTATCGCTGGATTTCATTATCGTTTTACCCCTGTAGTTACATCTAAATTCTTAAATACCACTAATCCCTCTAATAAACAATTAATCATAGTCCAACTATGACTTAACCTCTTTCGGGCTAGGAGAGGGTGAGATGCCTCATTGTTCAAACTCTGGAATCAGCCCTTAAGGGAGCAATTTATCTTCTTAATGAATTCCTTCTTGTGTAGTTGTGTTTCCAGCTCCCAAATTAGACGAATCCCCAAAATAGTAGGCTTATTAAGTCGGCGAATCTACTCATACAAATCAAAGGATCGCCTACATAGGTAGGAGTTCACAACTCACTCAAGATTAAGTAAGGTTGGCAACGGGGTGGGGGGACTCCCCGTCCCCATCCCCGTCAGGGGTGTTTCCTCTCATCCCTGCCCTTGTCCTCACCAATTGAAGGCGGGGACGGGGATGGAGATTCCCAGTCGGGGAAATGGGACCCATCCTCGACCTTTTTTTTAAAATATATATAAATATAAAAATGTTTGTAATTGGTATATACATAGTAAAAAATTTATCCGGGGTGGGGACGAGTGATAACTGGCAGAAATGCGAGTTATATAAGCCTTTTTATTTAGAATTATGAGGGCTAACAAGTAGAAAATGCAGTGATAATACTTAGAATTTGTGAAAAATTGAGTTTTGCGTCGATCACCACCTAAATCCTCACTAACCCCAATATTATGCGCTATTCTGTGCCAAAATGTCTATTTTTGTGGCTACTGCAGGAATCAAAAGCATGCGTTGGAACTAAGCAATCACAAAATCAAACGCATGCGCTAAAAGCCGAGCTATTGCATAGACGAACGCATGCGGTGATCGCATGCGTTCACCCCATGGAAGTTGCAGTGATCGAATGCGTCCACCGCATGGAAGTTGCGGTCGTCAAGCGAATGCGTTAATCACTTGGAGATTGCGGCCACAGAGTGATAACCTTAAATAGAAGGGTGATCACAAGATGGGTAGAATGCGTTGATACTTCAGTTGAATCAAGCTCGGACGCATACTTTGGGAGTATCAACAAGATAAGATGATGTGACATTGCCCATACCCTGTCTCTTATACACATCTAGATGTGTATAAGAGACAGAGTAAGGACATTCAACTGAGTAGAGTTGGAAAGAAAAGACAGTGTAAAAGGCCATGGGAAGAAAGACATTGCTACCGGGCTTTCTATCCCTACTTTCCATTGTCATTTGTATCCTGATTTTACTTATCAAATGGAGTTTTCATTGCTATATCTGTTCAATCTCTTCACAATGTGCATGAGTAACTAAACATCCGAATGGGTTGAGAAGCACTTAGATAGCATGACCTAAGATCTTCATTTTATGCAATCATCTTGTCGTATGTATGCGTCCATCACCCTTTAGAGATACTTGAGAGAGTAGTCTAAAGAAAGAACCTAGAGAGAGTTAGGTTAGAATCTAGGCTTGAGAAAGTCAGATTAGAACCGCATAAGCAAGAGATAGAGACTTAAAGAAAAGTTCTATTTGCTATCATGCATCACATGCACCCTAGAAATAGGATATGATAGTATGCGGTCGCCTTGTGTATGTGTGTATCATTCATCATCGCATAGACAAGAATAGAGGCTTAGACATAATTCCTATAGACTTTATCGTATACATCGCATGCGTCCTAAAATTAGGAACTATGGCATTTGCATTGAGAGATGACATGCTATTGTGTGTGTGTAGCATGATCACATAACTTGAAGGAAATCTTAGGAAATGTTAACTAAATCCCTGCTCAACTCGTTCTCCGCATACTCATTGTAACTTTCATCATGATTAATTCTTTATTCAATTCCGCTACATAGGATTTATACTTTACACAACATACCAACCAACTTATTGTTTTTGTCACCGCAAAGGAATCAAAACTTACCATCGCATATTGTCTCAGTAGTCCCTGTGTTCGACCCTGGACTTACCAAGAAACCTAGTAGGATTTATACTTGGATTTTACTAGGAAAACTTGAATGTGCAACGCATACACTACCACCATAATATACACCATTATTTCATCATATTCACAACGCATCAAGTTTTTGGCGCAGTTGTCGGGGACTACGATGTACATATTGTGCTAACGGTAACTTTTTGATTTTCTTTACAGCTTTCTACCTCTGTGCACTGCCTCTCCTTTGGTAAGGGAAAAAGCGGGCGTCGTATGAGCAAAAGACAAGTTTCTAAGCCCAATTATGACCCAGAGATTGAAAGAACATTTAGAAGAAGAAGAAGAAACAACCGACGACATCAACAATAAGAAAGAAATCCCAAAAAAGTAGAGCAACCGAAAGACAGAGCAGGAAACGCTAATAATATCATAGCAAACCACATTCTTCTGGTGAACGATTGCAATAGGCCCATCCAGAACTATGCATCGCCTAACCTCTATGATTTCTCACCAGGAATCATGAGGCCAGCCCTGGACAGATCAAGGTTCGAAATGAAGCCGGTTATGCTGCAGATGATTCAGACTGCTAGATAATTTGGCGGTGAGGATCCGCACGCCTATCTCCGAAGTTTTATTGAAATCTGCAATACGTTTGTGTTCCCAAACATTTTGGCTGAGGAGGTTCGACTAACGTTGTTCCCATTTTCACTGTGTGACCAAGTACAGAAATGGGATTATTCCCTCGAACCAGGGGAGATCACATCGTGGGAACAAGTAGTTGAGAAGTTCATGAAGAAGTATTTCCCCCTGACAAAGAATGCAAGAAGGAGGAAATTGATCACTAATTTTGAACAGGATATTGACGAATCGCTCAATAACGCCTGGGCGAGGTTTAAAAGACTGATGCGAGATTGTCCATACAATGGCTTACCCGATTGTCTTCAAATGGAAATTTTCTACCACGGTTTAAACCTGAAATGCAGACGGCTGCCAATGCGGCAACAGCTAGAGGTCTACTCGACAAGACATATGAAGAGGCTACAAATATACTTGATCACATTTCAAAGAATCATGAAGACTGGAGAGAAAGTGATCAACGACTGAGAATTAAAGATAGTGACGTAAGTACTGAGGCCATCGAATCCCTACAAAACAAAATGAATGTGATGATGAACCTGATACAAGGCATCGCAATCAATAGCCCAGGAATGCATAGGGGGTAGGTCAACGTAATTGATCAAATGAGCGCAAGTTGTGCTACTTGCAGAGAAGCCCATCCAATGGAAGAGTGTCCAAGGAATCCACAATCTGTTTACTTCGTAAAGAATAACCCTTTTGATAACTGGTAGAAATGTCAGTTATTATAAGCCTTTTATTTAGAACTATGAGGGCTAACAAGTAGAAAATGCGGTGATAACACTTAGAATTTGTGCATTATTCCATGCCAAAGTGCCAATTTTTGTAGCTATCGCAGGTCAAACGCATGCACTGAAAATAAGCAAGCACAAAATCAAACGCATGCGCTAAAAGCCGAGCTATCGCATAGACGGACGTATGTGGTGATCGTATGCATCCATCGCATGGAAGTTTCGGTGATTGTATGCGTCCATCGCATGGAAGTTGCGGTGATTGAATGCGTCCATCACATGGAAGTTGCGACTGTCAAGCGAATGCGGTAATCACTTAGAGATTGCAACCACAGAGTGATAACCATAATAGAAGGGCGATAACAAGATGGGTAGAATGCGTTGATACTTCAGTTGAATCAAGCTCGGACGCATACTTTGGGAGTATCAACAAGATAAGATGATGTGACATTGCCCATACCTCGACAAAGGCAACAGTGAGACATAACGCAATCATGATTGTTGTCGGCGTTTAAACTCTATAAATAGCCTTTTGGACCTTCATTTCCAAATATCCGAACTTCTACCTCAAGGCAGAGGTTTGCGATCACAGATGAGAGCATGAACGAGATTTTCTGTGAGGATTCTTCATCTCCACAAACCAGTCCGAGTGACGACCGGAGCTTTCGCCGGAGATAGAGCTCGAGAGAGACATATCCACCATTCATCCATGGCATCACTAGCAGCCTTGACGCAGAGTCTTTCATTTCTTCTCTAATCTCTGTATTGTATTACATTTTAGCTTAAAATATTAAGACATTTTGTAATCAATGCATATCTTGATTCCTTCAATACCATATTCTTCATCATCTTTATCTTTATCATCGTTTATTTATCAAAGGCGATCGTATACTCAATTGTGTAGCCTAGAGATTAGACGCATGTAGCAACCCACCGAGAGGTGTGCGTTGTACGAGTATAGTGAGTTAATCCTCTTTGCTCGGTGAAAGGGTGTAGTAACGCTTGTCGATGGGTTGTTACAATGCTTGTCTATAAGTTAATTAGCTGCATCTAACTGCCTGAGAAGGTAAGAGATGTAACGCACTCAAGCAAAGTATGCATTGTTCCTAGAGATAGGCACGGTCTTATGCTCGACGCACTCATGCACTATAGAGATATAGTCATGTGGCTAACCACCAAGAGGTATGCGATGCTTAGTGTGACGAGCTGGGATTACTCAAGCGATTTAAGATAATAAACAATACTATGCGTTAACGGTTGTTGTGTATCTACCAATTCTCATTGCAAGTCTTCCATTGCTCAATCTATTTAGTTAGGAGTAGGAGTAGTGTGTAATCCATTAAACTTCTTCTTTTACTTTTATTCATCGCCTCAAACGCATTGCTTCACAAGCATTATTGAGTGATAAGTCCCTGTATTCGACCTCGGATTACCCGAGAAACTTGTGTTTTCGTTATACTTAGCGAGAAGGCAAGAAAACTTGTGATAGGAATGCATGATCATTGTATACTAGATTAACACATACTTTTCATTCCAACGCATGACCTCCGACGCATGGGCATAAACGTATAGCTTGACATACAGCACACACAATATTGTGTTCACCCTCAATTTTCCTTAACAATGAGGCGGGGATACCCTCTCCATCCCCGACCAGGGACCCAGTTAGGATCCCAGTTTGGCCCCCATCCCTAGTCAAACCAGGGATCGGGGAGGGGACTCGACCTTGCAGAGATTTTTGCTAACCCTAGGATTAAGGTCATGTCACCTATGGTCATCCTGGTGAAATGTAAGTCTCTTCTAGCAACAACGTTATAAAGAGAGAGTTACCATTTCATGGTCCGATCTTTATACAAACTCTTTTGTATATGATACCCCGCTCATATGTCTCCACAAGAATGATCAGGATCAGATCATTTGTAGCACTTTACAACAATTGTAACAACTACAAAACGGATCATATTAGTAGTGTTACCAGGATAAGGCACCTAACCTTATCCATAAACTACAGACCATTTAAGTTATCACTTAAACATGATGCACATGTATGTCTCTACATATATGTTTAAGTTATATCATATAACCTTGGGTCCTAGGTTAATAGATTATTGCACAAGTAATATAAAATCAATCAATCATTGATTTAACTAACATAAAACTATGAGGCTTTAGAGCATACACCCCAACAATCTCCCACTTGCACTAAAGTCGGGCAAATATGAGCCGATGAGACATGAATTCTAGGGCACACTATACCTTACATGCTCTTCCACTTGCCCTAGCACACTAGAGACATGTCTCGTAGTCTTAGAGACATGTCTCGTAGTCCTAGACAGTCTAGGAGATCCTCTCACACTTTAGTCTAGAGAATCCTTTTATATAAACAAACAACTATGTCAATATGAACCATCTGTTCACCAACGAGGTGCACCCACATTCCATGTTATTCCTTCCACTAGGTGTTTACATATGGTCTCCAACCTAATCCTTGAATCACATTATCGCATAAAGTGAATAAATTAAGTTATATCTGAAGCAGTTTTCAAATATCTCAAAACACCTTGAACATAGGCAAATTATTGCTTCACAAGCAAAATACTGCCTCTCAGTCTAATAGAGAATATCGAGAATAAAACGTGGATTTCTCTAAATCTAATAAGGAACAGTGTAACGTTGGGTTGTATATCCAAAAACTCGTAGTTTGCAATGTTAACATATTCTATTTGCAATAAAGATGTTATTGACATTTATTCAATAAAATTGTTGTTGAATAGGTAAATTGTACTTGCATAGACTAAATCCAATAAACTAAGATCTATGGCTATTACATGAATACTTGAACTTTATGTAGAGACATAAAGATGGATCAAGTTCAAGTAAATAGCCAAAATGTTCTATAGTATATGAATAAGGTTGGGTACCTTATTCTGGTAATACTATCAGACACGACCCACTTTGTGATAGTACAAACGATGTGATCCTAAATCATTCATGTGGAGCCATTCGAGTGGGGCATTGATGCGTTATTTTTATGAGTAAAAATGTGGATGAAATGCATTGGTAGATTACGTTGTGCACTCAAGTTTCTTCAGCGGAATTCAAGTGTAAATTCCTCTAAGTTTCCTAGTAAGTCCAGGGTCGAACACACGGACTTGTGAAAATAGTTACGTTGGTGATTTTTATGAAAACTTGCGGTAACCAGTTAAATAAATCGTTGGGTTTATTGTTTGCGTTGATGAAAATAAATAACGAATGCGGCAGAGTTTGAAAAGTGTTGGTAAATGGGAAATACGATGAATATGTTGTGAACGGGTTGATAAAAGTTTCGGCTAACACTCCCAATAATACATTCATGCTTTGCAATCATGCAATATGCATACAATAGTAAACCACCTCTCGGCGTGAATGCTACGACTTCTAAGGCTAGAACGCATGAGATAAATATGCGATAAGTCTACAAGGTTTACACATAAACCTCTATCTATATTTATGCGATGACAACATGAAATTCACACAAATGTGCGACCACATAATATCACTCCCATTCCTAGGATACATGCGATGCAAGTTGACAAATAGAGCTTATCTCTAAGTCCCTATCTCTTGTTTATGCAAGCCTAATCTTGCTCTTTCGAGTCCAGATTCTAACCTAGCTCTCTCGAGACATTAGGTTCTTTCTTTAGATTCTTTCTCGAGTAACTCTAAAGGGTATTTTGCACAATATAAAACAAGACAATCGCAAGCAATGAACTTCCTAGGTTATGTTAGCTTAGTTCTTCTCAACCCATTCAACTAGTTTAGCTACTCATGCGTATTAAGAGAGTGAGCAGATGTAGAAATAGAACTTCCATTGAATAGATATGAGATGAAGTACAAATAACAATGCAAGTATAGTAAAGAGCCTGGAGCAATTTCTTGCTGCCAAGCATTTACACTATTTCTACTCGTGCTCTAAAGATATTCTCGCTCTCGCAAGAGTCGGTCTGCTATCTGCTTTTACGCCTCAAGGTTCTCTCTCTCGAGCTGCCCTGGGCGATCTTCGCCACCACCACTCTTCTCTTGCTCTGCCATAAAATGGAAAAGAAAACTATGAACAGAAGCACTGATGAATTCGTTAACTGATCAACCCCTTTTCTGAAGATTGCACTTGGTATTTATAGGGCATCAAAGGTGAAAGGCGACTTCTCTTTCCCGATTGTACAGATGAGACAGCTTTAATTCCTGATTGACGCACTGGATGATTGTTACCGATAAAGCTTAATGTACTTTGTGACCGTTATCGGCTGTTAACTTAATTTAGATCCGATTGTCATCAACTTTCTGTCCCATCGTTCTTAATTATCCTTTCACTCGGATGTGCCCACCATGTTCCGCTGATTCTTCTTGGGTGAATGTTTGCGAGTACGATCAATGTAAAGTCTTGCGGTGAAGTTGCACTTGACCAATGTATTCCTGTGATCGCAATCTCTGCATTGCGTTAACGCATATTCTGCACAAAAATGTAGAGATCAACTACTCTAATGCATTGGATGCATGCGACCGCAATATTATAGAATTTATGCTTAATGGATGCAATTTAACATATTTCATCAACATAATCCAACATTGTTTAAGAACTTAGTACTATGATAATGTACATTTCTGCCCGTTATCACACCTCCAAATTTAAACAATGCTTGTCCTCAAGCATAAGCTAAAGATTCCTTTAGCAAGTTAATTGCAAAGTTTTCTTCCCTAGATTTCTCAAGGATACTTCATTCAAATCCTATATACCAGAATTTTCTTAAGTCTTGTTCAAGTCTCTTCTTAAAATATTTCTAAGACTTAGGGATTACAAGCTTAACTTTCAAAAGGACTTTACTAAATTCTGGAACATCACATGATTTATTTTAAAAAGAAAATTTTCCTCCGGGGTGTCAAATGATTTATCCTTGCACAAAAATTTTCTTTATTGCTATTTTTTTTCTGACCTTGTTCTGATTCGAGTGCCTTGCCTTCGTTTTGGCTTGCCCCCATGTGTATCATGCAGACATCCAACTACGAGCAATGCACTCTTTCTCAGATAAATTCATACCGATTTGGCAGTGGAGTTGCGGTTATTGGTTTATACGTTGATCCTGGTGACTTACTTTCGTTTTGGCTTGCTTACACGTGTGTCATGCAGAATCCAACTACAGGTAAGTGCCTTTCACAACTTAACTCTTATCAACATGGGTTTCCCATTACGTTGACAGTGGAGTTGTTATTCTAAAAAATGTTTTTGTTTTGTAGAAGATAGCAAGGTTGAAAATAAATACCTCACCCTCAAATTTAAAATGCGGCAATGTCCTCATTGCCACAAGATTAAATAAGTCATGTGATGGTCATAGACTGTGTTGTAAAGAAAGTTTGAAAGAAAGCTAGCAAATCCCTAACTTCGAGAAATATTTCATGATGTGACTATTTTAAGACTAAGTTGACTCTAGTGTATACGAAAGAAATAGAAGCATATTTATCATCATTGAAATCATACTTGGATACGAAATAGAATGCGGTAACTCACTAAATTTATCTATGTCAAATGATTGCGGTGATTAAAGAGGATGCAGTGATAAAACTTTGAAAACTAAAATGCAATGTGATAGCAAAAAAATGGATAATAAAGATAAGGATATTTACACCCCCCAAACTTTTGTCGCGCCCACATTGTATGAGCATTCATTTCGCAATATTTCTTGGGTTGCGTTTGATGGAATATTTCCGCAATCTAGCGCCTCGATCGTTGTAAGAAAAACAAAGAGAGGATCAAATTATTTTAAACAAAATAAAAATCATTATCACAATTTTTTTTTAATTTTTTTTATAGAAATGATAGTGATAGTAAAGTAAGGATAAATCAGAATCGAAAAGATAGTGAGAATTTTGAGTAGTGGAGAAAAGAGTTGAAGACTTGAGGTTCCCCAAAAACTTACATCCCTGATAAGTTGCGATCATCTGATAACGCAGGGACCACCTACTTCCTTCTTCATTCAAAGTCTCTTAGTTCCATAGAGTCGACTTGGTGATGCCAGTCTTCTCCATGGTATGCCTTTACTCGCTGCCCATTGACTTTGAATATGTTGGTTTCATCGTCATTTGATAATTCCATCGCGCCATGCGGAAGTACTTGTTGAATTATGAACGGTCGGACCAACGTGACTTTAGCTTTCCCGGGAAGAGTCGCAGACGTGAAGTGAAAAGTAAGACATTCTGCCTGACTTGGAGGTTCTTACCGCATATGCGTTGATCATGCCAGTGCTTGGTGCACTCTTTATAAATCTTCGCATTTTCATATGCGTTGTTCCTCCATTCTCCTAGCTCGACCAATTGCATTTTCCTCGCTCCCCCTGCATTCTTCAAATTAAAATTCAGCTTCTTTATTGCCCACAGTGCCTTATACTCCAGTTCCAAAGGCAAATGACACACCTTGCCAAATACCAACGCATAAGGGGACATACCTATAGGTGTTTTAAATGCGGTCTGGTATGCCCACAACGCATCATTAAGCTTCATCGCCCAATCTTTCCGCGAAGGTTTTACCACCTTCTCAAGTATCAATTTAATTTCACGATTGGACACTTTAGCCTGGCCATTTTTTTGCGGATGGTATGCGGTGGCCACCTTATGGAGGATATTGTATTTGCGCAGCAGCTTCTTTATATTGTGATTGACAAAGTGTGATCCTTCATCACTTGTGATGGCACGAGGAGTGCCAAAATGAGTGAATATTTTTCTTGAGGAACTGAGAGACTACTGCCGCATCACTTGCGGCGCATGCAATTGCCTCTACCCACTTGGAGACATAGTCGACGACTAATAAAATATAGTGTTTACCGTTTGAATGAGGGAATGGTCCCATGAAATCAATCCCCCATACGTCAAATAGTTCCAGCTCCAAGATAGTGTTTATTGGCATTGCGTTCTTCCATGAAATGTTGCCTGTGCGTTGACACCGATCACATTTCATTGCATAGTCGGCAGCATCCTTAAACAATGAAGGCCAAAAGAATCTACTTTGAAAACTTTGGTTGCAGTACGTTGCCCTCCAAAGTGCCTGCCATATGGCGAATCGTGGCACTGTGACAATATGCGTTGTTGAGCAGTATCTGGTACGCATAATCGAATGATTTGGTCTGCACATCTTTTATACAGATTTGACTCATCCCAATAATAGTGTCTGCATTCGTTCTTGAGCTTCTTCTGTTGATGGTAGGTGTAATCTTCAAGGAATTTTTCACAAACCAAGTAATTAACGATGTCCGCATACCAGGGCAATTCTTCTATGTGGAATAACTGCTCATCCGGAAACACAACATTCACCTTAGATTAATTGCGGTCAACCTTGAGATTTTCCAATCTGGACAAATGATCCGCAACTTGATTCTCTATCCCCTTTCGATCAATTATCTCGATATCAAATTCTTGAAGAAGGAGAACCCATCTGATCAACCTCAGCTTTGCATCCTTCTTTGTCATTAAATATTTGATTGTCGAGTGATCAGTGTGAATGAGTACCTTGGTTCCCAATAGATATGCCCAGAATTTTTCCAATGCAAAAATCATAGCCAGGAGTTCTTTTTCAGTGGTGGTATAATTTATTTGAGCAGGGTTCAGAGTTTTACTCGCATATGCGATAGGGTGCAAAATAGTTTTCTTCTTTTGCGCTAATGCGGCTCCCATCACATACCCGCTTGCGTCGCACATGATTTCGAACGGTAGTGTCTAATCCGGTGCAATCAAGACGAGCGCGGTAATCAGCACATCTTTTAAAACTTGGAATGCGTTGAGGCAATTGTTGTCAAATTCAAACTTTCTGTCCGCCTCTAACAACACACTCATATACACATCTAGATGTGTATAAGAGGCGCGCGGTAATCAGCACATCTTTTAAAACTTGGAATGCGTTGAGGCAATTGTTGTCAAATTCAAACCTTCTGTCCGCCTCTAACAACGCACTCAGTGGTCGTGCTATTTTAGAAAAGTCCTTGACGAATCGTCTGTAAAATCTAGCGTGCCCCAAGAAGCTTCGCACAGCCTTCACGCTAGTTAGAGGTGGAAGCTTTTCAATTACGTCGATCTTTGCTTTGTCCACCTCCAACCCTTCTCGGGAGACTTTATGTCCCAACACTATACCTTCTTTCACCATGAAGTGATATTTTTCCCAGTTGAGTACCAGGTTCGTCTCTTTACATCTTTTCAAAATTTTCTCCAAATTGGCCAGACAGACTTCATAAGTGTTCCCATAAACGGATAATCATCCATAAATATTTCCATTGAGTCTTCGAGAAAATCTGAAAAGATCGCCATCATGCACCTTTGGAACGTGCTCGGCGCATTGCAGAGACCAAACGACATGCGGCGAAAAGCGAATGTCCCATATGGGCAGGTGAATGTGGTCTTGTCTTGGTCTTCAGGAGCTATCATGATTGGCATATCCATCCAAGAAGCAGTAAAAATCATTCCCTGCTAGTCTGTCTAGCATTTGATCAATGAATGGCAGAGGGAAGAGATCTTTCTTTGTGGCGGCCTTCAATTTGCGATAGTCTATACATATGCGCCATCCAGTGATGGTTCTTTGCGCTATTAATTCATTATTCTCATTTGGGACTACCGTCATTCCGCCTTCTTTGGCACACATTGCACGGGGCTGACCCACGTGCTATCTGCAATGGGATAGATAATGCCCGCATCCAGCCATTTGATAATCTTCTTTTTGACGACATCCTTCATCGCAGGGTTAAGTCTGCATTGATTTTAATAATTGCTTTGTGGTCATCCTCAAGACAAATATGGTGCATGCAGTACGTGGGGCTAATTCCTCTGATGTCAGCGAGCGTCCAGCCAATTGCTCGCTCGTGCTTCTTGAGAATGCTCATCAACACATTCTCTTGATCTGCGTTGAGCGCAGAGGAAATTCACTGGCAGCTTCTCATTCTGCCCCATAAATGCGTACTTCAAATGTGTTAGTAAGGTCTTCAGTTCAAGTGTTGGTGGTTCCACAAGGGAAGGTTGTGTTTTTTTCTTTCTTCTTTTGGCTTTTCTTCTTGTGTTACGATCATTTATTCTTCTTTGTTTGTTTTTGCTACGATCGCATTCTAGGTAGATACGGATGCGTTGGCATCCTCTTCTTCACACACTTCATCAGACTTTTCTTCTTCAATCAAATTCAGGTCATCGTCAGAATCTTGTAGGTCTTCCTCATCTGGGAGTTTCATGGCATGAATTATGTTGAATTTGAGCTTCTGTCCGTTTATGCTCAAAGTGATTTCTCCCTTGTGCACATCAATTTGAGCACGACCCGTTGATAGGAAAGGTCGCCCCCAAATGATGGGCACATCTTTGTCGGCCTCATAGTCTAGAATGATGAAGTCAGCTGGCAAAATAAATTTATCAATCGTGATCAACACATCCTTCACCTTACTTTCTGGGTGAACCAGAGATCTGTCAGTCAATTGAAGAGTCACTGATGTGGGCACGAGTTGCCCACATTTAATTGTCTAAAGATTGACAACGACATCAAATTTATGTTGGCCCCCAAGTCACACAGGCTTAACCAATATAGAGTCCTCCTATGGAGCAAGGAATAGTGAAGCTCCCAGGATCGCTCATCTTCGGTGGAATAATAAATTTGGAACTTTGTGTTAATGCCACCGTGGCAAAATTTCCAATGCCTCTTTTCTTAATTACCATGTCCTTCAGAAACTTGGCATAGGCAGGCATTTCCTCAATCCCTTCACTAAAAGGAATGTTAACATGTAATTGCTTTAACATGGATAAGAAACGTTGGTATTGGACCTCTTCGTTTTTCTGCTTTCGTAGCCTCTGAGGGAAAGGTGGTAATTGGACTTTCACGGTTCCCATTGCATTTGACTTTGAGGTCGACGCAACCTCAGGTTCCTCTACTTCGTTTTCTCTTTCTTCTTCTTGCGTTACCGCAATCTCAGGCTCGGTTACGATGGAAGTTGTTCTACTCTGATCCTTCTTTTCTCCCTCCACAATCTTTCCACTATGCAATGTCACAACCTGGCATTGCTTCTTACCTTATCCCCCTGGGTTTCGTGGAAGCTCGGTAGAACTCGGCAACGCCTCTTGTGGTCGACTCTTCAGCTCATTCGCAATCTGGCCCATTTGCAATTCGAGGTTGTAGATGGACGTAGCCTGACTTTGAAGCACTGTCTCGTTTTTCTCTATATATTGCTTCAATAGGCTCTCTAGAGAAGAAGATTGCGTTGATTGTTGCGAGCTACTTGCTTGGTTGCTTTGCTGACCGTTGTTGTGTTGGAAGAATCCTTGTGGCCCTTCTTTTTGCACCACAAATTGAAAATTTTGTTGTTGATTCTTCCAAGCAAAATTGGGGTGGTTTCTCCACCCGGGGTAGTAAGTGTTTGAAAAGGGATTATTCTTTACAAAATATACAGACTGTGGATTTTGCAGGCAATCTTCCATCACATGCCCATCATCGCAAGTTGCACACCTTGTGGTGTTTTGACTTATTGCGTTAATTTGCCCACCTTGTAGTGTTGGGCTGCTGATCACCATTCCTTGAATCAAATTCATCATTACAGTCATTTGGTTTTGTAACGAAACCATCGTTATTTGCGTCGGAATCTTTGAGTCTCGATCTCTGGTCACTCTCCCGCTAGTCTTCATGGTTTTTGGAGATGCAGTCCAGAATATTCTTTGCCTCCTCATAAGTTGTGTTAAGCAGACCACCAGCGGTCGCCGCATTGGCAGTGGTCTGCGAAGTAGGGTTCAAACCGTGATAGAAATTTTCCATTTGAAGGCAGTCTGGTAGCCCATTATACGGACAATCTCGGACCAACCTTTTAAACCTTGCCCAAGCATCGCTGAGTGATTCGTCCATAACTTGTTCAAAATTAGTAATAAGCTTTCTTCGTCTTGCGTTCTCGGTAGGTGGAAAATACTTTTTCATGAATTTCTCCACTACCTGCTCTCAAGAAGTAATCTCTCCTAGTTCGAGCGAATAAGCCCATTTCCTAGCCTGATCACAAAGAGAAAATGGGAACAACGTTAGTCGAACTTCTTCAGCAGAGATGTTAGGGAACACAAAAGTATTGCAAATTTCAATAAAATTTCGGAGGTGGGCGTGTGGATCCTCGCCACACCTTCCTTCGAATTGACCTGCAGTCTGGATCATCTGCAGCATCACCGGTTTCATCTTGAATCTGCTTCCACCGAGGGCAGGCCTCATGATTCCTGGAGAGAAACCATAGAGGTTTAGCGATGCATAGTGCCTAACGGGCCTATCGCGATTGTTTGCCAACAGAATCGGATTCGCCATGACATTATTATCATTTGGTGCTCTACCTCCAGGCTGCTATGCCTTCTCTTCTTTATCGGATTGTTATTGCTATTGGCGGTCTCGTAGTCTCCTTCGAAATGTTCTCTCAATATCCGGGTCGTAGTTCGCCAGAGATTGAGAGTTCTGCAAAGAAATCACAAAATTATCGTTAACAGCTATTTTGCTGAAGTCTCCAGCAACGGCGCCAATGATGCGTTAGTTTTATGAGGGAAAATATGGATGAAATGTGTTGGTGGATTACGTTGTGCACTCAAGTTTCCCCAGCGGAATTCAAGTGTAAATTCATCTGAGTTTAAGTCCAGGGTCGAACATAGGGACTTGTGAAAATAGTTGCGTTGGTGATTTTTATGAAAACTTGTGGTAACCAGTTAAATAAATCGTTGGGTTTGTTGTTTGCATTGATGAAAATAAATAACAAATGCGGTAGAGTTGGAAAAGAGTTGGTAAACGAGAAATGCGATGAATATGCGGTAAACGGGTTGAGAAAAGTTTCGGCTAACACTCTTGAGAATACGTTCATGCTTTACGATCATGCAACATGCATACAATAGTAAACCACGTCTCGGCTTGAATCCTACGACTTCTAAGGCTAGAACGCATGCGATAAATATGCGATAAGTCTACAGGGTTTACACATAAACCTCTATCTCTATTTATGCGATGACAACATGACATTCACACAAATATGCAACCACATAATATCACTCCCATTCCTAGGATGCATGCGATACAAGTTGACAAATAGAGCTTATCTCTAAGTCCCAATCTCTTGTTTATTCAAGTCTAATCTTGCTCTTTCGAGTCCAGATTCTAACCTAGCTCGCTCGAGACATTAGATTCTTTCTTTAGATTCTCTCTCGAGTAACTCTAAAGGGTGCTTTGCACAACATAAAACAAGACAATCGCAAGTAATGAACTTCCTAGGTCATGTTAGCTTAGTTCTTCTCAACCCATTCAACTAGTTTAGCTACTCATGCGTATTAAGAGAGTGAGTAGATGTAGAAATAGAACTTCCATTGAATAGATATGAGATGAAGTACAAATAACAATGCAAGTATAGTAAAGAGCCTAGAGCAATTTCTTACTACCGGGTGTTTACACTGTTTCTACTCGTGCTCTAAAAATATTCTCGCTCTCACGAGAGTCAGCACGCTCTCTACTCTTACACCCTAAGGTTCTTTCTCGAGCTGTCCTGGGTGATCTCCAACACCACCACTCTTCTCTTGCTCCGCCGTAAAATGGAAAAGAAAACTATGAACAGAAGCATTGATGAATTCGTTAACTGATCAACCCCTTTTCTGAAGATTGCACTTGGTATTTATAGGGCATCAAAGGTGAAAGGCAGCTTCTCTCTCCTGGTTGTACAGATGGGACAGCTTTAATTCCTGATTGACATGCCGAATTATTGTTACCGATAAAGCTGAATGTACTTTGTGACCGTTATCGGCTGTCAATTTAATTTGGATCCTATTGTCATCAGCTTTTTGTCCCATCGTTCTTAATTATCCTTTCACCTAAATGCGCCCACCATGTTGCGCTGACCAAGTTGCGGTGATTCTTCTTGGGCGAATGTTTGTAAGCACGATCAATGCAAAGTCTTGCGGTGAAGTTGCACTCGACCAATGTATTCCTATGATCGCAATCTCTGCATTGCGTTAATGCATATTTTGCACAAAAATGTAGAGATCAACTGCTCTAATGCGTTGGACGTATGTGACCACAATATTATAGAATTTATGCTTAATGGACGAAATTTAACATATTTCATCAACGCAATCCAACATTGTTTAAGAACTTAGTACTATAATAACGTGCATTTCTGCCCGTTATCAGGCATCCTATACAATGAGTTTGTATAAGACTGGGACCAAGAAATAAATCATTCTTACTTTATAACGTGTTTTACTGTTTAAGACTAACTATTTCAAATCGATGACCTAGGTAACCTGACCTGAATCCTGAGCTAACTCTAAACTCTTGTTTATTCAGGATTATCCTTAGATTTGCATAGGTGTGGGTTGGCTGAACAACACCAACTTAATAAGTCTCCCATTTCAGGGGTAAGCCGAGTAGATAGCTGGGGACATAGGGTGCAATATAGAATTTACCCCTACCCGATTTAGGGATAGTAGATAGGTTGTTCTCTTAAGTACTGATTCCAAGTCTTGAACAAGGGGCCCCGCCCTCTCATTGGCTCGAGAGGGACTCGGTTTAGTGATTGGATCATAAATCAATTGTTCATTAGAGGATCAGTGGGACTTAAGGAGCAAGATGTAATTTTGAGGGTAAAACAACTTTTGACCCAGCCATTATTACGAACAACCTGTGAAGGGTCGACTTACTAATTATGGTTAAATCAAGTGGATAGAAATATATCTACAGTGAGGAGAGTGTAATCATCGAACTATATTGGTGTGTCTCATGGTTAACGAATATTGATTAATTCGAATTAAAGAGTTTAACCGATTAATCTCAGATCGTTGGAGCTCATGATTTGTAGGTTCATAAGGTCCCTCTACTAGCTCGTAAAAGATTAAACCTTGAATTAGAAATTTGAGCGAATTTGAAGTGTTCAAATTCGAAATTAGGGTCTCAATGTAAAGTATTCAAATTTCAATTTAAGGTTTGAATATTGAACTGTTCGATTTCAAATTAAGGTTTGGATAATTATATTCAATATAATTAGACGTTAAATTTATCGAAATTAGACATAATTTGAGAGTTTAAGATATTTAATTGTTGATTGAAATATTGATTACATGAATAGGATTCATGTCTCATTTAGTTGTTTTATTAATTTATATTTGATATTAAATTATTATTTAATTAATTAATTATTCATTTTTTATTTATGAAAATTAAATTTTAGAATTGAATTTTATTTTTTTATCTAAATTAATTTTAAAGTAAAATTAATTAGATGTAAAATTATATAAAATAAAAAAATGATTTTTTAATTTACGTGGAAAAATCTCACTTTGAAGATGGGTAGTGGAGTTTTCAATATTTTGACACTTTGCTCACTCACTTAGTACTAATTGGGGTGTCAATTAGCTCAAAGACTAAGTGCTTGCATGCTTAGACTTGTTAAAAAGAACTTCAACTTAAGAATTGAAGTGTGGTTGCATGTTGAATTTTTGAAATTTCTGAATTTGCTGAAATTCTCTCAAACCCTCTCCTACCTACATGAAATTCATCTTAATTGAGAGTACCACCAACTCAATTCTAAGGTTGAGATTAGTAGAGAAGACTCTCTTGATTGATTTGAAGGTCAAATTCGAGGAATACAATAAGGATCAAGAGGGATTCTTCAAAGGTATACTTCATTTGAAACTCTCTTTCTCTTGAAATTGTTTTAAGCATGCTTTTGTAGCTCAAATTAAATGTAATTAGAGTACTTAATGATTCTGTTTGCTTTCGTTTTATGCATGTTTAACCCATCAATTGGTATCAGAGCATGATTTAAGCACTCAATTAACGTTAATTTGAGTTTGGTGGGTAAATTTCTAGCAATACATGTTTGATGACTTATATGGTTTTTATTTCAACTTTGGCATTAGATTTCTTTTTTGTTTCAAGTGTTAAATTTGTAATTGACTCTTGGTTGATGAGTCTTTATGTTTGATTAGGGTATGTAATTTCATTAGAGTCAATAGAGTTGAAACTAGGTTGTAATTGAAGATTGGAGCAAGCCAACTCAGTTAGAAAATCTAAAGAAGCTACTGCTAAGCAGCGTCGCGACGTTGCCCAAATAGTGTTGCAACGCTGCTCTTCATAGCATGCCATGTTTAGAACCAGTCTGTGAGGACTATGGAGAACCTGAGCCTAAACCCGTCGATTTCCAGGTGATAGAGTTAGAGGTTGAAAAACCTCGCCCTATTCTACCATCTGGTATATCGTATCTTTTTTAGTTTTGCTCTTCTCGTTCTCAAGAGTTAGTCGAGTCAGTTGAGTCGGAGTCTTTACTTTCAGTTGAGTCAGTCCTTGAGTATTTTGTTTTTTCTTTTCTTTTTTTTTTTCCAAATAAAATTAAAAATCTCAAATTCGACTTGTCTGGTTCTCTTCAAAAGATGAAGAGCCTTATAGTCTTACCAGACTATATCGACTCATCCAAGAAGGGATCAGAGAAATATGAGAATTTCTTTGTGCCTTGACAGAGGATAGGTCACGTCGAGCAATCGATGTTAAACATTTGTCCTTCCTGGAGGGAGCCAGGTGAAAAAATTTATTGCTTTCTTTTTTTGTTATCTAGATTAGTTTTCTTTTGTTTTTGTTTTTGTTTTGTAGGGACGACCTAGGAGAATAGAGGATTTTTCTAAGAGGTGAGCCCGACCACCACCATCTCGTGTGCGGCATTGTTATCAGGGGAGGTTTTCTAATCCCTTTCTTTTATTCTTTTTGAGCTTTACTTGAAATACATTAGGGACAATGTATATTTTTAAGTTGGGGGTGGAGTACCCGTTGGGTAGTATGTTATGTGCTTTGATTGCCTTGCTTGCTAGTTTGCTCTGTTGTTATCATGATAGTTTATGACGTGCTTTTTCTGTAATAAAATTTGCATGAAAGAACGTTAGGGATGCATGATCATGATTTTTAGCTCATTTTTAAAAAATTTTCTTGTCATTTGCATCTTTAAGTCATTGTTTTGCAAAATTAAAGTCCTATATTCTTAGAATTGGGTTATCTGGTTTCTACTTCTGTTTTCACTGAAGAAAATCAGATATGAGGATTTCCATGAGCATCGGAATGATCATTCCAAATTCTATTCGTATTTGAACAACAACAATTACAGTATACAAATGGAAACTAACTGGTCATGCATACAATGAAATTACAACATGCTTTTCTAGATAATCAAGGGAAAGATTCTACATACCATTAAAGATTAATCTTCAAACACCCTTGATCACGAGTCCTCGTTCAAACAGCAAGACAACAATCATGAACGCTTGAACACTATGATTGCAACACAACACAATCACATCGATCACGGATACTGCGAACGATCTCCAAAAAACCTCGAATTATGTCGAGTTGAGTACGACACCACCACAATGGTTACCTTGGTATTCTCGACGTGAGAATCTAGAAGTGTGGGCTCTGTGTGGACTTGGTTAGAGGACAGGACCGAAGGAAGAAAAATCGTGTAAACGATTGAGCAAGTGGGAGATGACAGAGGTCTATTGTATAGAAGATGCCTAATCATTTAACAAATGCTATACGATCATTTAGCAAAAGCTCCGCGATCGTTTAACTAAAGGCCAACTGAGTGAACTTTCGTGTAGTGTCACTCCACGATCATCTAATCTCTCTTCAGCTATTGTTTAGTGAATCTCATTCACTTGACAACCTTTCCGTGAGAACTTTTGAGAATCGAAAATCTCAATCATCAATCACTAAATTTAGGAAAACTATTTTCTTTTTATCTCACCGTTACCATGAAACCACCAATAACCTTCCACTCAATTGGTTATTAGAGAAAAAGAGATAATTATTCAATAATAATATTATTATAAATATATATGATAATCAACTTACCATATTATATTTATAACCTATAGTTTTAATATTTCATATCATGAAACATATAAACCAAAGCACATTTTCTATTCCATGGTACTTAATATAAATCTCATTTACATTAATCCTCCACTTGATGTATCTCATACATCACACCGATCATATCATATATAATCGAATTACCTCTTGTCAATTTGAACATTTCAAATCTATACCAAGAACTGATTCTCAACTTGAATCTATTGAGCTACCAAGGGGACCTTATGGACCTGTAGCTCGAAGCTCTAACGGTACGTGAATAATTGATTAAACCCTTTAGTCATGGGATCTACCATTCGTTAACTACCAAACACTCCACTAAAGACCGACAACTAAAATTTTCTTACTACAGATATATTATGTGTCCATATTAACCAATCAACAGTGCGATAACCCTTCACAGATTGCCCGTAAGTCTAGTTGGGCCAATAACCATTATGCCTCCGTAGTTACATCTAACTTCTTAAGTACCACTGATCCCTCTAATGAACATAAGTCATAGTCCTACTATGGTTGAGTCTTCTTTTCCAAAGAGAAGCTGTGGCCACTATGTTCAAGCCCCGAAATTTGCCTTTAAGGGAGCAATCTATCTACTTACCTCTACTTCGGGGAAGGAGTGAATTTCATCTTGTGTAACTGAATTCCTAGCTCCCAAATCAGACAAGTCCCCAAAAAGGTAGGCATGTTGAGTTGGCAATCTGGTCACTCTCACACATACTAATCAAAGAATCGCCCTCAAAGGCAGGAGTTCCTAAAATACTCAAGATTGAAGTCAGGTCACCTATGGTAGTTTAGGTGAGATGTAGGTCTCTAGTATCAACGACATTATATATAGAGACTAGTCATCTCGTGGTCCGGTCTTATACAAACTCTTTGTATAGGACACCCCCGCTCGTATGTCTCCACATGAATGGTCAAGATCTACCATCTGTAGTAGTTTAGAACACTTGCAAACCTTTACAAAGTGGGTCGTATCCATAGTGTCACCAAGATCAAGAATCCCTCCTTAATCCTTATACTACAGACCTATTTGGGTTATCACTTAAGGCATGATTCACTTGTATATCTCATATACATGCTTAAGTTTACATACGATAACTATGAGCTTTGTTTATTGGATATGAGAAAATGCCAGATAAAATAACTCTTATTTTATTCATAACAATGTGTACAGATTACAAACTACGAGACTCGGGAGAATTAGGACACCAATCCCAACAGCCACCCCAAAAGGTCCACCTTTGACTTAGGAGTAACCATACTTGTGGTAGAGCAATACTAGACAAAGTGGATAAAATAGGATATACTGTAAATAAAAAAAAAGAAAAAAAAAGAAAAGCAAATTAGTTGCAATTCTGAAAAAAATAGAAAAATAAAAAATGAGCATAACCGATGTGCCTGCAAAAGAAATAGTGTGTGTGAGTGCGCGCATGGATAGAGGTGAAAAGAGCTACCTCTGTTGTGTCTAGTTACGGACCGCGAGAAAAGAATGATAGGTTCTCGGCAGTAGGGTGTGAAAGCTAGCCCTCTAGGTAAAATAAATGTCCTTTATGTTTTTTGTGTGTGTGTTTATGCACCCTTGTTTTAGTGTTACCCTATTTATGCATGTTGGTATGTCCGAGGTCAATAACTGAACCAGTGTAGGGAGAAAACGAGATGAGAACTTTATAAAACTTTTTCGGACTATGCAAGCTTAACTAGCAAAACATCGAGTATTGTATACCAAGTGATCGTGTAGCAAGTGACAATGCGATGAGCATGATAGTCTACACGATCGTTTAGCGCGCATGCCATGTGTTGAGTATCAAATACTCTGCGATCCTTTACCTCGAGTGTCTATGCGATCAAATAGCCAACGTAACACTATCGAGTAAACTCTTTACTCGATCGCGTAGCATTGGCTATGCGGTCATTTAGCAAATACTATATGATCGAGTAGAACATTTCTACACGATCGCATAGCCAAATCAACGAGCGTTGAGCTTGAGCTACACGATGTGACCATCGATTTGTCTTCTCCCACGAAGTGAACAACAACTCCTTGCGTCTGAAGCTTCTTCACGAATGACTCAAAACCAATAAACGAATACAAACTTCATTGCAAGATGATAATGCCCAAAAACGCAGGGGCCCTTTACAAATTAACTTTTAAAGTAAATAAAGCTTTAAACAAAGACAATTATCCCGAAACATCCATCAACAACATCCACAAACACACTTAACTCTTAAACGCATTGCAGAATACTTAAAACCCATTAAGACTGTAAATGAAATTCAATACAATAATGAAATTTGGAAATCAGAACAACCTGGCTCTGATATCAATTGAAGGAACTCTATTTAAAGAGGACTTATGAGTAGAAGCGGATCATCCAAACTCCACTGTGAAAGAATATATACATTCACAATCATACTAAATAGATTATGCATTAAAATATAAATTACAACATGCTTTTTGAAATAAATACAAAGGTTAGAGAAACAATACCTTCGAAGAACCTTTCTTCAAGATAATCCCTCAATCAAACTCGAACGCAAAGAGCAATTGGAACTCCCTCGAATAGTAAGGAGTATCAACTCGATCCTCGAACAGATCTGGACATAACAACTAGATTACTTTGGTATTCTCGGTGTGAGAATCCATGAGTGGTGGGCTGTGGTTTATTTAGATTGAGGGAAGGATTGGAGTGAAGGAGGAAGACGATCGAGTAAACGATAATACTATCGTGTAGAAGATGAGGTCTATCACATAGACTCGATACTCGGTCGTTTAGGCTCTCTAAAGCTATCATTAAAACTACTTTTACTCGATAGCTAGTTGTGTCTCGTTGAAACATTAGAAAAACATTTTCCTTTTGTCCCACTTAATTACCATAAAACCGTCTAACCATCCACTAAAGGTAGTTATTGGAGAAAAAGAAATTTAATTATCATATAAATAATAAATTATAAATAAATACAATAACTAACTTATCATATTATATTTATAACATATAGTTTTAATATTGTATAATATATAATACATAAACCATAGTTCTTTTTCTCTTTTTATGGTATTTAATATAATCATATTAGTTTCCTCCAATCAAACAATAATGTATTAAATTTAATGACTATGAATCTAATTCAGAGAAATTATATTTGAATCTATTCAAATGTTAGTTCTCAATCAAAATAATATATCAAATACATTATATCATTTATATCATATATAATTGAATTATATCATATATAATCAAATTTCCTCTTGTTAATTTGAACATTTCAAACTAACCCAAAAACTGATTCTCAACTTGAATCCATTGAGCTACCAAGGGGATCTTATAGACCTGTAGCTTGAAGCTCCAACAGTAAGTGAATAACTGACTAAACTCTTTAATCACATTATCTACCACCCGTTAACTGTCGGGCACTTCATTAAAGACCGATAGCTGCACTCTTCGCACTACATATATATTTCTATGTCCATTGGATATAACCAATCAAATAGTACGATGACCTTTCACAAATCGCTCGTAAGTACAATTGAGCCAATTTACTGTTTTGCCCCTATAGTTATGTCTAACTCCTTAAGTACCACTGATTCCTCTAATGAATAATAGATCATAGTCCTACTATGACTAAACCCCTCTCGGGCCAAGAGAGGGTGTGGCGCCACTTTTTTCAAGCCCTGGAATCAACCTTTAAGGGAGCAATTTATCTACTTACCCCTACTTTGGGGAAGGAGTGAATTCCATCTTGTGTAACTGAGTTCCCAGCTCTCCAATTAGACGAATCCCCAAAATGGTAGGCTTGTTGAGTCGACTATCTGGCCACTCTCACCCATGCAAATCAACAAGAACCACCCTCAACTAGGCAAGAGTTTACAACTCATTCAGGATTAAGGTCATGTTACCTATGGTCATCCTAGTGAAATGAAAGTCTCAATTATGAACGCCGTTATATGACGAGAATAAACTCTTCGTGGTCCGGTCTTATATAAACTCCTTTGTATAGAATATCCTCACTCGCATGTCTAATACACGAATGATCAGGATCAGATTATTTATAGCACTTTACAACATTTGTAATACCTACAAAGCGGGCCACATTCATAGTGTCACTAAGATAATGTATTCATCTTTATCCATATACTACAGACCATTTAGGTTATCACTTAAAATACGATCCACTTGTATGTCTCCACATACATGTTTAAGTTACAACGATAACCATGGATGTTAGCTTATTGGTTTGTGGTTAATGCAACTAAAATATCAAATGTTTCATAGACTGAAGTGAATAAAATATCATATATTGTAAATCACAAAAAGTGTGTTCATACAAGTGTTTACAAACTACAGGACCCTACGAGATTTAGGGCATCAACCCCAACAACAAATCCATTTCTCCAAAGTGGTTTGAATGTCATTACCTCATGGAAAAAGGCTGCATGGAGAAGAAAATAAAAACAATTTGAACTTCAGCTGCAAAAGACTCATGCAAATTGAGAAACTTTAGAGAGAAGGGTTCTCTCTAAGTCTTGACACTCAAATAAAAAATTTCCTAAAAAATTCCCTCAAATTTAAGCTCATTTTGGATCCCACAATCCAATCTTAGGTCCAAAAGAAAATTAGGGAAGATCAAGTGGTGGTCTACATCCTTTTGGAGTGAAGATTAAAGCTGAATTTTGAAGTTGAAGAAGGTCTTCAAAGGTAACTTCTCAAAACCCTATATTCTATCAAGAACATGCTTTCTTAATTGCTAAAATTGATGAATTAGAGTGCTTAATGGTTCTGTTTGCTTCCGCTAATTGAATGCTAACTCCAACAGTAGGTTTATTGCATGACACTAAGAGATTTCTCAAAAAGAATTTTGAGATGAAGGATCTTGGTGATGCTTCTTTTGTATTAAGAGTTGAAATACTGCGAGATCGTTCTCAAGGTATTTTGAGATTGTCACAAAAGAACCACATTAAAAAGATTTTGACTAGATTTGGTATGAAAGTTGTGCACCAGGAGATATCCCAGTCGCTAAAGGTGATAAACTTTATTTATGTCAATGCCCCAAGACCACACTCGAGACTAAGAAAATGCAAAAGGTTCCCTATGCATCGGCTGTTGGAAGTCTAATATACACTTAAGTATGTATGCATCCAGATATTGCGTTCATAGTTGAAGTGTTAGGCATATATTTGAGCAATCCGGAAATGGATCATTGGAAAGTAGCCAAACAGGTTATGAGGTATTTACAAAGAATAAAAGATTATATGCTCACTGATGTGTGGGAAATGGAGCATAAATATGCGTGCATCTTATGATATGCAGTGATCTCCATGCGTCGATGGTCATGCATTGGACTAAGAAATATGCAATATGCGTTTGATGACCATGCGTTCCTGCCACAAGTTTTCTTGCTTTCTCGCCAAGTATAATGAGAATGCAAGTTTCTCGGGGTGATTCGAGGTCGAACTCAGGGACTTGTAACTTAATGTTGCAAAGTAATGTTTTTACGGCGATGAATAAAAGAATAATGAAATTAAAGGACTATGCGCTACTCCTACTCCTAACTAAACAGATTAAGCAACGGAAGTATGACTATGAGAGTTGGTAGAGACGTGACAATTGTTAATGTGTAATAAGATGCATGAAAAAATAGATAAAATGGTGGAGGGGATAACTTCACCGCATCATTAAGCTTGATCGCAAGAGTAACCCTAGCCAGCACAAGTTATGCGATCATGCTATACACAAATATACGCACGCGATGCATATGTGAAAATGTCGATAGAACTTATTTCTAAGTTTCTATTCTTGCTTATACGCACATAAGACAAGATGACCGCATACCACCATGTCCTATTTCTAGGGCGCATGCGATGTGTAAATAGCAGATAGAACTTATGTCTAAGTTTCTACTTCTTGCTTATGCAATTCTAATCCGACTCTCTCAAGCCTAGATTCTATCTTTAGACTACTCTCTCAAGTATTGCCAAAGGGTGAATGATGCATACATAAGATAAGATGATCACATAAAGCATGGTTGACATAAGATTATTCCTATCTCTAGGAACACTGCTTACTTTGCTTAATGCGTTCCACTACTACTTACCTTCTAGGGCAGTTAGTCACCGCTGATCAGCTCATAGACAAGCATTGCTACAACCACACACTAAGCAAAGAGGATTTACTCACTATACTCGTGCAACACACACCTCTCAGTGGTTTGCTACATGCTCACATGTCTATGCCGCATGATTAAGTATGTGATACTCTTGCAATCTTGCTTAGTTCGTTGCAATGAAAGTAAGGAATGATAAAGAAGAAGTTAATGAAGATAGAGTCGAAGGAAATAAAGAGATGCATTGATTACAAAATGTATTAATATCTTAAGCCAAAATGTAATACACTACAGAGATAAGAAGAGAGATGGAGGGCTAGATGTAGGCAATCTCTTGCTTCCATCAAATATATGTCAAGGCTGCCGGTGGTGTCATGGAAGGGCGGTGGAGTAGTCTATCTTGAGATCTATCTCTGGCAAAGCTCCAGTCATCACTCGGAATGGGTTGATGGAATGAAGAAATCTTAAAGAATGTCTTCTCACGCTCTCATCCGTGATCACAAGGATTTGCCTTAAGGCAGAAGCTCGGATGCCTTGAATTTGGTCTCTAAGGCTCTATTTATAGAGTTCAATTGTCGATAGCATTGATGGTCCCACTCTAAGTCTCTGCCACTAATGGCGCAATGGACCTGCTCTGAATCTCTGCTACTGACGGTGTGGTAGGTGAAATATCAACATCATCTTTTTTATACTCCCAAGGTATGCGTTCATGCTTGGTTTCCAAAGTACCATCGCATTCCACCACCCTTGCATTCACCCTTCTATCATGGTTATTAATCTGTAGCCGCAACCTCCCTGTGATGAACGCATGAGATTAATAACCATATCATCCATGCGATGAACATATGCGTTCACCCTCGCAATAGTCTGAAATTCACCGCATGCGATCGATTCCTGCGATAGCTACAAAAATAGACATTTTGACACAAAATGACGCATAATATTAGGTTAGCCGAGATTTTCAATGCTGATCGACGCAAGCTCATTTTTCACATAAATTCTTAGTATAATTACCGCATATTCTACTTGTTAGCCCTCATAATTCTAAATAAAAGGCTACAATAACTTGTATTTCTACCAGTTATCACTCACTTATGAAGATAATTAGGTATTCTAATTCCGACTATGTTGTATGCTATGACACTTTGCGACCCACTTCAAGCTATATCTTCATATTGGCTGGAGGAGCTGTATCCTAAAAAAGTGTTAAACAAACCATGATGGCTTCTTCTACCATGGTTGCAAAGTTTATAGCATGTTATAAGGCATCCAACTATGGATATAGCTACGGAATTTTGTCACTGGGATGCGGATAGTGGTTGGCACAGAAACACCACTAAAATTATTTTGTGACAATAAGTTCGTAGTGATGTTTTCTAATAATAATAGAAGCAATGTGAAGTCAAAGTATGAAGACGTGAAGTTGCTGGTTATTAAAGAAACAGTTCAAAATGGTTAAATTTCGATAGAACATCTAGGAACAAACTCTATGATGGTAGTTCCATTGACCAAAGGTTTAGCACCTAAAGTTTTTCATGAGCATGTTGCTCACATGGGTGTTAGTCACTTTTCTGATTCCATGGTTTAGTGGGAGTTTGTTATTGAAGATGTTCTTTGACCTTAATTTATTTTCTATATAGATAAAGTTGATGGTTTATATTTTATTATCTGAACTTGTTTATCATGCACGCAGTTTAGCATAAAGTTTCTAAGAATGATCTCACTAAGGAATTTGAACTAGTTGGAAACATGTATGATTTAGATAATTTTGCATGTAATTTCCATGCTATCCATCCAAACTTGGTCTATGTTATTGAATGTATTAGAATTGGTGATCAAGGAAGGTTTAGTTACAAAGTTAGTGATGAAAGCCGCCTTGTTTCCATTCTAATACAGGAGATGAATCATATTGAACTAAAGGGGAATTTTATAATTGAAATAACCTGTTATGCATGCTTAAGGTTTATGTGATTTAATTATGTTAGGTGCACAAATATAGCCCAAGTAAGAGATTGTTAGACGTATTTAAATAATAATACGTATAATTAAAGTATGAGCTATGTATGTGGATTAATATTTTATCACATTGGATTTTTTTATTTGATTGAACCCTATTATGTGATCTAATTAATTAAGACCCTAGATTCCTAATTGAGTTCGGACTTAATGAGCAAAAGCCCATTTCTAGTAAATTAGAATTTAATGGAAACCCTAATTGTATCAGTATATAAAGAGACCTTAGGGCTATGGTCCCCAATATACCAAAACAATAAGTACCCAATCTTTCTTGAATTCCATCTAGAGAGAGATCCCATTAATGCAATTCGAAGTTTTGGTTGAGGAAGATCATAATCATCTTAAAGCCATTTTCATCTTGAAGTTATCATCAATCTCAATGGAATCCAGTATGTTATTTATCTTGACAATTTGGCATGAATGATCCTACCGTTTATCTATTCAATATAGATATAAAGTAATTTTGCTAACACCAAGCCCATGTAAGACCCATGGAAACTTTATAAGTAGAGGTCTTATCCTTTCATTTTGGAGAGAGTTAGAATAACTGAAGGTAGAAGCTCTAAAGCTCTGAAGATCCAAAGATTGAAGCTCTACAGATTTGAATAATACAACTCCCTCAAAGTCAAAGCTTTGAAGATAGAAAGCTTTGAATCTTTGAATACCGAAGCTTTCGATTGTGCACTTTGAACTAATCAACAAGTCTAAAGGTTGATCCTCCAAGGTAATCATCAAGGCCAAAGGTCAATCATCCTAGAAGATCGACAAGCCTAACAATTAAAGTTTAGTTTTTGAGAGAAAGCATCATAGGATAAAATATTAGAGATGGTACTCACTATACTGAAATTAATACAAATATAATATTCAAACTCAATGAATCAAATTTCTTCGGAAATCTCGTCGAATTATGCCTATGAAAAAGATGTTTGGAATTAAGATTGCTGGGATAAAACATAGTTATGTATGACATGCACGTGAATGGGATGTATCAAGATTTGATAGGAACAGATTACTTTTGAATTTATTTTATGTAATTAATCATGCTAATCTCGTACAATTTTTAATAGATTGATTAATTAAAAATGAAAAAGCTATTTTAAATGGATAATCAATTACAAATACTATTAAAAGATGAATACGTGTACTAAGTTAAAATAAGTAATACTAAAATTAATTTTTGTATACTAAGTTAAAACAAGTAATACTAAAATTAATTAATTAGTATTTCAAAATAAATATCTTTTATTACACTAATTTAGTATATTTTATTAATACAAATGAGTTAAGTAAGTATATGGTTATTTATTTGGCTTAAACTTATTAAAAAAAATCTAATTGAAATTTGTACTTTTGGTTAAAAATAAGTCTCAACTTTCAAAAGTTTAAACAATACGCTTAAAACTTTCAAAAGGAGTTCAAGAATACCCTTGCTATTAGTTTTAGATGAAAACCGTTAAAATTTTGTTTAAAAAATATTCATGGTCTTTTAAAAGTTTAAAAAATTTCCTTAAACTTAAAAAAAAAAAAAGTTAAAAAATACCTTCTTCATTAGTATATGAACATAAACTAGTAATATCTCATTGCAAAAATAACTTTTAAATTTTTGAAAAGAAAAGTTTTAAAATGTTTCTACCGTTAATATGGTTATCAATTTGTTTGAAGTTTTCTTAAGTTAAAAAAAAAACCACTTTTAAAACAAATTACATAGACCCCTTTTGTAACAATTTCACTTTTTGTTTTTTGTTTTTGAAAATTAAGCTTATTTTCTTCTTATTTCTTTCAATAATGTGCATATTTCTTTTGTACCGTGGTTGAATTTAGGGGTGTACATAGGTTGGATTAGGTTGTCGGATTATTTTATTTTCTTCTTAATTTAAAATACTTAAATTTATCTACAATATATATTTAATAACTAAAATCTCATAAAACTTAATTCTTACACATCAAATATCAATGATCTCTACTACAAACTTTATACAAAAATAAATACTTTAAAAAGAAAAACATAAAGAATCCACAATTTCATCAATTCTAAAAGAATATATATATAATTCGGGTTGGATTGGGTCAACCCAATTTTTTTTATTCAACCCTAGACCCAACCCAACCCAACAAAAATAGAAAAAAATTCAACTTAACCCAACCCAAAACAAAACTAGCCCAACCCAACCCTTATATTGGTAATTCGGGTTGTCGAGTCATTTGATTGAATTCTTAGCCAAATTCAAAAAATAAAGACAAATTTTTAAAAGCTACTTTTTTTTTTATTTTCAAAATTTGACTTGATTTTTTAACTATTGATAAAGAAACAAATAATAAATTAAGAAATTTAAAGTGAAAGTAGTGTGTATAGGCTTAATTTTAAAAAACAAAAACAAAAACAAAAAATCAAATGGTTACTGGGGCCATAAATATCCTTGTTTTTTTTTTTTCCATATAGATATGCCTTCATTTTTCTCTTATTTTTCCAAATATCACTCATTTTCTCAACAAACAAAATAAAACCCCAAAATTTATGTTAAGACATAAAATCCCACAAAATCTAACCAAATTCCAAAATCAAATCTCCCACTTACAATATACCAGAACGATAAATAGTCATATAAAAAATGTATTTAGTTATTAATACATACTCAACTACTAACGTACAACTTAGTTAAAATATTTAAGTCCTATAATCCCTTTGGTACTTCCATTAATTCTCCTTCTTAATATATTTCATATATATATAACTGAAGTGTGCATTTTTATTCATTTACTCTGGATAAATAAAGGTCAAACAATAAAGAAAAAAGGAGAATGAGAGGGAATAAAAAAAGATGAGAAATAGAGTAGTAAGGTAGTAATAATAGTTTTTGTTCATATAATAGTGAGAGTATTTTTCAACATTTCTTTTGAGTTTAAGGATACTTTGAAACTTGTGAAAGTTTATGGGTATTTTTGACACAAAACATTAACAGTTTCTATCCAAAACTAAAGGTCAAGAAATTTTTTAACTCTTTTTGGATGTTTAAGAGTATTTTAAAATTCTTTTAAAGTTTAAGAAGATTTTTGACATAAAATACAAAGTTTATGGATAGTTTTAACTTAGACTATTTATTTATTAGAATCAATTATTTAGTTTTAGTTAAGTATAAAATTCATTATTATTAATTACAAATATTATTAGCATCAACTAATTTTAATTAAATAACATAAAAGTGTATATTTTAATAAACAATATACAATAATTAATGTAAGAATAGGGGAATAAAATGTTTGTTAATATTGAAAGTTAATAAAAAAAAATAGAAAAAATGTTTTCAAACAACGATGATATGTTAATAATGAAGGATAAAATTAAAATTAATTTCAATAAATACTTGTTTAATTATAAATGAACAATAAGTAATCAACTATAATTTTTTTTGGAAAATATTAACTTAATTTAACTATTCCTACTTCACTAACTAAATATATTTAAGGTATTTTTAGTTAATTAATTAATATTTTATGTAAATAAATAATTGTATTGGTTTAATAAAGGAAAATCAAGTCATGTGGTATTAATTACACACTTTCATTTGGAAAAATAGCAAAACACGAACTCATTTTGAATTATAGCAAAATACATTGTTATGGGTGATTTTGGACCGAAGGGTATAGTTTGAAGGATGTGTGTCTCGCTGCAGAAGCAGATTGTAGCCCAATTTTAATTTTACAGAAATTCATAAAATACAGGGGACGAAATTGAAAAATGTATTCTAAAACAACATGCTTGTTTATACAAAAGGAGAGAAAATAAGGGATTTGGAACTACTTATCCTTGAAGACCGATCTCTTCATGAAAAACCTCGCTGGAAACGAACTCCTCAAATTCTCCCACAAACTCGAACACGCCAATGCCCAAATTTACAGCAAGCAAACTCCGGACTTGGACACCACCATCGGATTACCTTGGTATTCTCGAAGGGTGAGAGTCGTTGAGAATTATGGGCTTCAATTTAATTTTGGGAGAGGGAGGGAGAATGATTTTGTTTTTTTAAAGTAAAGTTTATTTTTTTTTTCAAAGAGATTGCCTAATAGAGGAGTGTTCTGCCATGAACCACTGAAGAAGATGGTGAAAATAATCTCTCAAAAAAAACTTCCCATTTACACGTTATATGAGAGAATCGGGGTAAGGGGGAGTTATCAAATAAATCCCTCCCAACTTAACTTATTAATTTAAAAAGAATTAATTAAAAAGGAAAATTAATTTTCAAATTAAATAATATAATAAATATGTATATATTGTCACACCTCACCCTGAGCCCACCTCTTGAGCCCGAGGAGAGGCATGAGGGACTGCAAATACCATCCTTTTGTGATATCTCTGCCCAACTGAAACCTCTTTACTCTCAGTAAACTTAAAGTCAAGGAATAAACAACAACTGATTGGTTAAGCCCATTTTATTACAATAGTGTAATGTTTATACAACAAGACTTAACTACAAAGTTTAACCACAACTCTAAAACCCGAAAGTGTGACTGTGGCTGTGGCAGACCTTGACCTTAACAGCACCCTGGAACTCCTCACCTTTTGCTACCTGGGAAGAAAAACATGAAAGAAAAGAACGAGCTTCACAAATCTCAGTGAGTGGTAAACAACTTCTAGAATCTATTTTAACTCATAATAATACAAGCATATCATAAATACGAGGTTAATACTCAAACCTCAGCCTTGAATGAGTCTAATCTCTATCTACACACACGGTAGATAGTTAACTGTTACTAATCATAAACACTTACTCTCTTGCGTTCCTTTTGTTCCTTATGGCACATAGTGTTGGATTGTATCAACAAGCAGTGGAAGTAACAAGGATCAATAAACACTCTAATTCATTAATTTTGGCAGAAACTAAAGCATGCCCTTGCAGAAACAAGTGGGTTTCAGGTCATACCTTTGTAGAACTTCTTCAAAGTTTGATTTCCAGGTGCAAATCTCTCCAAATCTCGTTGTAGACCACCTCAAGATCTTCCTTACTATCCTTTTGGAGCTTTAGATTGAGTTGTGGGACTCAAAATAAGCTTGAATTAAGGGAATATTCTACCTAGGGGTTCATTAACCTAGACAATCCGACTACTGATGTTAGTCTAAGTTGTCTTTTTAAAACTTTGCTCAAAACAACGTTTGTCTATAAAATATGAACAAATTCAAGTAGTCACATTTAAACACTTTAATGGACTGTCCTTAACTTGTATGCATGCATCAAATCTATCTAATTCACCTTTCCAAGTAAGTTCCCAGGTAGGGGTGTTACGTTTCCGTCAACTTAAATACTCCAGCCTAGACAGAACCTGCCTTAGACAAAAGGTCCCTTATAGATAGATTTGCTACACTTTAACCTTTTATTAGTCAATTTAATCCTATTAAACTGATTAAAAGATTAAAGCCTTAGGGTTGCTAATCATATTAGAACCGTGATCTTAGGTCTATGTGATCCAAGTTTTAAACATTTTAAAACCATGAATTAAACCTAAGTGGGCATGCATATCTTTCTTATTTCTTTTAGTTCTAATTTCTCTTTAACTTTTAAAAAGAAACAATTAAAAAAAACTCATTGCACACACCAAGGTGTTTATAATATTTATAAAGTAACCTATGTGTCATGCTTCATGGAATGTCTGATCATTACTATACATAAACTTTTATATATACGCATAATAACCAAGCAAAACATGCTTTCCATTCACCCTTATACGATAACAATTATAATATAAAGATGATGCATGTCAATGCTTTTTATGCATGCATAAATATAACTCTTATATTATATGATGCATGAGCATGCTCTTACATAATTAAATCATGCTTCTCTAAATTATAACATTTACAATAAATAGATGATGCATGACCAATGCATGACCTAAGGTTAGATTTACTATATGTGCATGTCATATGACATATAAAGACCATACATCGCATGTATTAAATCAAGGATTAATGAACCGGGATGAGCCTTTACAAAAAAATTGGAATGAAATAACCCTATCTATTACATTTTCCATCGAGCGAACCGGTTCACAGGTAAACTGGGTCTTGAACCGCCAAGAGAAGTCCATCGTTTAGTAAACGCTGAAGGTAAACGATCGCCTAGCGCACACTAGATGATAGATGCAAAAGCTAAAAGACATGATCCATTTGTATGTCACCATATACATGCTTAAGTTACATACAGATAATTAGAGATTTTATATTTATTGGTTTGTGGTAAAGCAAATAAAACATACAACTGAGCAAAATCAAGATGTGAAGTAAATATCATATATTATACAACACAAGTGTTCGTACAAACTGTTTACAAACTACAGGACACGAGACTTTAGGGCATCAACCCCAAAAATCTCCGACTTGTCCTAAAGCGAAGTGGGGTGTACATTAAACTAGTACAAAACAATAAACTAGGGCATAAAAGCCCAGTACAAGAAAATAATCTGGTTTTGATACCAATTGAAGGAACTCTATACGAAGAGCATCCATGAGCGCATTCAGATCTTTCCGATTTCATTGTGACCAAAATACAACACATACATTCTAACAGATAGTTATGCAAATTAGCACTAATTAACGACATGCTATGATAACTAAAATACAAGGGAAAGAGTTCTCATACCAGTTGGAGACTCTCTTTAAACGTTGAACTCAAAGCAGTTGAAGAACCTCTACATGAACTCTATCGCCCAGCAAATCAGTCGGCTGTGGCAACACGATTGTCTACACGAACGGCGGCAATACGAACAAGCACAAACAAGTAAGCAGCGGAGACGACACCACTAGTTGGAGCCCTTGGTATTCTCGGAGTGAGAATCCAAAGTGTGCTCTTTGGTGAATTTGGTAGAGGTAGGAGGAAAAACTAATCGTGTAGATGATACGCAAGTGGGAGAGAAAGGCTATCGTATAGCAGGGATGCTTATCGTTTAGATAAAGTTACACGATCGTGTAGATTTTACTAAACGATCGTTTAATAAAAGGTATATGATTGTTTAGAAAATGCGGCACGCTATGCGATCATTTAGGAAAGCTAAGCGATCGTTTAGGGAAAGGCGTGCGATCATTTAGACGCTGGTGTGTGATCGTTTAGACGATGAGACTCTATTGTATAGGCTCTCAAGTTAGGCGATCGTTTACATTTTCACACCGATTGTGAATTTTCGAACTTTTTGCAAAATGAAACCAATTTTCATTTTATTCACCGGTTACCATAATCGAATGCGTCTACTCCCACTAACGCACGATTGAGGGGAATAATACGGCCAATTATCTCATAATTAACCAATTTAATAATAAATGAATATAATCATATTATATTCTTACCCTATAGTTTGATATCACATATCTACTATAGTAATTTCTCCTTCACTTGATATAAATCATATTTAGCCAATTATAATAATGTATCTCATATATTTAGCCAATTATATCATATATAATTAATCAGTCCAATTATATCATATATAATCGAACTCCCTGTTGTCAATTTGAACATTTCAAACTACCTAGGGGTCCTAATGGATCTGTGGTTCGAAGCTCCAATGGTACGTGAATAGCTGACTAAACTCTTTAGCCATGAGATCCACCATTCGTTAACTGCCAGGCATTCCACTAAAGACCAATAACTGAACTCTTCTTACCACAAATATATTTTTGTGTCCATCGGATATAACCAATCATGAGTACGATGATCCTTCACAGATGCTCGTAAGTACAGCTGGGCCAATTTACTTTTTTGCCCCTGTAGTTACATCTCACTCCTTAAGTACCTCGATTCCTCTAATGAACAATACAACATAGTCTAACTATGTGTGAACACCTCTCGAGCCAAGAGAAGGTGTGTGGTGCCATATCTTTCAAGCCCTGGAATCAGCCCTTAAGGGAGCTATCTATCTACTTGCCTGTGCTTCGGGGAACGAGTGAATTACATCTTGTGTAGCTGAGTTCCCAACTCTCAAATCAGACGAATCCCCAGAATGGTAAGTTTGAATCGATGACCTGGCCATTCACACCCATACAAATCAAAGGACCGCCCTCAATGGTAGGAGTTCCCAACTCACTAAGGATTGAGATCATGTTACCTATGGTCATCCTAGTGAAGTGAAGTCTCTGTCATGAACGGTGTTATATAATGAGATGTTAATACTTCATGGTTAGGTCTTATACAAACTGTTGGTATAGGACACCCCCGCTCGCATGTCTCCTACACGAATGATTAGGATCAGACATCTATGACGAGTCACAACACTTGTGACCAATCCACAAAGCGAGCCGCATCCGTAGCGTTACCAGGATAAGGTTTCCCTCCTATATCCATATACTACAGACCATTTTGGTTATCACTTAAGACATGATCCACTTGTATGTCACCACATACATGCTTAAGTTACATACAGATAATCAGGGATTTTATGTTTATCAGTTTGTGGTAAAGTAAACAAAACATACAACTGAGCAAAATCAAGATGTGAAGTAAATATCATATATTATACAACACAAACATTCGTACAAACTGTTTACAAACTACAGGACACGAGACTTTAGGGCATCAACCCCAACAATTATATCTTATATAATTACTAATTCCTTTAATTCTAATTTGAACGTTTCAGATTAACTTATCACGCTACACTAAAGCTAATCCATTTTCGAGCTAATAGGGGGACCTCGCGAACCTACAGATCATGGGCTCCAACGATCCGAGATTAATTGGCTAAACTCATTAGACAGAATTAACCCCTATTCGTTAACTAATGGGTCACTCCACCAAAGCCCATAGTTGAACTCCCCTCACTATAGATATATGATGTCCACTTGATATAACCATGATTAGTAAGTTAACCCTTCACAGGTTGTTCATAATAATGGTTGGGTCAAATCTCTATTTTACCCCCGAAATTACCTTTTGTTCCTTAAATCCTATTGATCCTCTAATAAACAATTGATTTGTGATCCAACCAACAAATCGAGTCCCTCTTGAGCCAATGAGGAAACAACCTCTCTGCTAACCCTAAATCGGATAGGAGCGAATTCCATCTTGCACCCTATGTCCCCAGCTATTCATCCGATCTTATCCCCAAAATGGGAGGCTTATTGAGCAGTGTTGTTGGACTACTCTCACCCATGCAGATCAAAGGATAATCCCGAAAAAGTAGGAGTTCATAGTTAGCTTAGGATTAAGGTCAAGTTACCTAGGCCATCGCTTTGAAATAGTTAGTCTTAAACAGTAAACAATGTTAAAGTAAGAGTGACTGATTTCGTGGTCCGATCTAGTACAAAACTCATTTGCACAGGACGCCCCCACTTCTCATGTCATAACATGTACGAATTAGGATCACTTCGTTTGTAACTCTTTACAACTCTTTGTAACAACTACAAAGTAGGCTGCTTCCAATAGTGTTACTAGAATAAGGCACCCAACCTTATTCATATATTATAGATCATTTTGACTATTTACTTGAACCTGATCCACTTTTATGTCTCCACATAAAGTTCAAGTACTCATGTAATAGTCAAGGGACTTTTAGGTTTATTGAATTCTAATAAGCAATACATATAATCAATAACAACTTATTGAATTTTTAGAATAAGTTTTATTGTTTACAAACCACGAGTTTTAGGACATAAAACCCAACAAACTTCCATTTGGACTAAAACTCCAGTGGTAACTTATCCAATATATAAGACCGAGTTTCTGAGTTTTACAGAGAAATACAATAAACTAGGGCATCCCATACCCATGGTTTACCATTCGGTATCCCATACCTGATATTTCTCCCACTAGCCCTAGGTTATTTACCTGGTGTTCCTAGACTTACTAGGTGATTCTCAAACACTTTAGCTGAGAGAATCATTGTAAACATGTTACTTTTTGAGTAAGACACATCTGACCTGTCTTAACAACTTTTTGTTAATAGTCATATCTAGAAATCTCTAAACTTTTTATATTTTGATCTAGCCGTTTTTAAATATCTGAATATTTGTAAATGGCTTTTAACAGTTTGATTCTTAACAGGAGTTGCTATGAGATAGAACAAACATAATTTCTGAAAATGAACATTTCATTTACAACAAGAATATATACATTTTGTTCTTTACAAGATAACAAAAGCAAGTAAGATCAAGCAGCAACTTTTCCCACTGGTTAAGCTAAGCAAGTGGTCCTCAGGAACTAGCTTGCCTGTTTAGCTTTCTCTGCTCTCTTCTCGGCAAGGTACTGAGGCCAGTTTCTCTTCTAGTACCCTTCTTCGTTGTAGTGGAAACACTTCACTTTGTCTGCAACATTTTTCTTGCCTTTCTTTCCAGCGGGTTTCTTCTTCCCTTTCCCTTTATTCTTATTCGCAGGAGTACTCTTACTTTGTGAAGAGGAGGCAACATCAGGCTTGGAGTTCAGTAGTAGTAGCATTTACTTTTGATTCTAGACCCTTACTTCTCAACATAGTCTGGAACGCCTGTAGCTCATTCAGCAGAGTAATTGATAACTTGTAGAAATATAAGTTATTTATGCTGTTTTATTTAGATTATGCTGCAAAAAGAAGGAAAAATTGCATCAACAGTATAGAAATTGGCTTAGAAATACAAAAATTGTAAAGTATCGTGAACACACCCACTAACCCTATTGCGATGGCGAAATGGAATGTCCAAGTCTTTGTTTTGTAGGAAATAAGTCACCGCATGCGTTAATCGCTCAAGAACAAAAATGAACAACATATCCACATAGCATGCGACAATCGATCAAGAATGAAAAAGATCAACGCAATTGCAGTACATGCGATGATCGATCATGGATTCAAGCTATCAACGCATTTCCACCGCATGCGGTAATCGATAAGAGATCAAAACAACTACACTGCATACAGCGATCGACCGAAGATGAGAAGAGCAACACATTCGTATGGACTTCTGACAAGTGTACAACTTTTCTGTTGTACGATTCTGACAATTGATCGTGGAGTAGAGCAGACATTTCCACTACGCCATGGTAGGAATTATCAGATTTTCAAAGTAGGACCACTAATACAGAGGAGCCAAGGTCTATAAATAGCTTTCTTGAATTCAATGTAAAGGAGGCTGGTCTTAAGAGACAATACAGAGAAAATCCGAGAGAATGACGAGACAAGGCTGAAAGGTAAGTCTCCGAGCAAGAAATTCTTTTCATTCCCGAAGAAGAAGCTCTGTGCAAGAGGTCACTTCTACCGGGAAAGCAAGTCTAAGAGGGAAGCTTTCCACTCCATTTCATCCACACGCCGATAAGCACAACGTCTCCGATCGGGATCTGTGTCAAGACATTGACACTCTTTCCGTATTTGTTCTTATTTTCCAATTCATCTCATGTGTTCATCTTTCTTTAACCTTTTATTCACGATCTGTATCAAACGTTTATCTTTAGATTTAATATCATTATCGTAATCATTGTCATTTATTTGTGCTTCTCCATATATTCATCATCTGTTTTCTTCATCATGTGTCACTAATCCCCTGGGTAAAGGGGAAGGATTAAACGAGTGAATAATCCATGTTAAGGAAATCGGCTGAGTTTAGCTAAAGCATGCTCGACGGCATCTTCACCTGTGAGAGTAGAAGTGAAGATGTTATTCCGCCTATCGAGAGAAGGTTGGAAGAATGCGTTAACTAAAGCGAGAAGTATTTCCAGAGATGGAAACAACCTTAGATTCATCATGTTCATCCCTATCTCACCATAGACGTATGAGAACGCGGCCAATCACTGAAAGGTGTAAGCCAAGGGAAAGCGGAACCTTAGTTGCGTCCTCAACGAGATTGACGAACTCTTGATGTCCTTTCCCCTCAACCCATTCTCTTTCTAATTCACTCACAAAACTTGCCACCGCATTCATTAGATTCTTTTGCACAACTTCACAGCCAGTCCTCAACCTGTACCATTAATAGTTTAGTCATTTATTTTATCATTGCACTTTACTTTTCTGCACAAAGAATTAATTATTCTTTATTTTAAACCAATCGCATATACCACATTAGTATTGCATTTAAATAACAACAATCCCCGTGTTCGACCTCAGGTCAATCTGAGAAACTTGCGTTGGAATTATACTTGGTTCCAACGTAAGAAAACTTGTGACAAACACTACACGAACGCATACTACGGAGCATATCATTGTCAACGCATACATTTAGAACGTAGTATCGCAACATTATCTTTATCACAAAGAAACTTGAGCACATAGAGCCATCAACATTCATTCATTCATTTTAAATCATTACAAGTTTTTGGCGATAGATATAAGAAATAGATAGATAAATATAACAAATTTTTATAACAAGTTTTTGGCGCCATTGCCAGGGATTGATAACGTTTAGTGTTGAATATTCTTGTGATATTTTATAGGACAGGTACATTTGCTCTTGTAGGTGAACCAATAAGTCTCCTCGGTTCGCAGTTCCATGGAAGAATTCTTGTCATCCTTCAGTGCATTTCTTCGATTGTATGAATTCCAACGCATGATCGTATGCGTTATTCCGCATAAGGTCTTTTCCTGTTATCTTGTATGCCTTATCCTTTTGAAATTCTTTTTTTCCCGATTGCATTGTTTTGCGATGTTTATATGATGGTATGTATAGTTTACCACATCTTCTAACTAATAAACGCAAGGCATTCTTTACTTTTATTAGCCTCTTCAAATTTTGAAAGTCTTAAGTTTTATTCTGTGCAAACCTTTGTTCAAATATTTATTATCACATTTTTGTAATTTTGTTTTTAGCTTTGTGGTGAGAACGCTGCCAACCTCTAAGTTTGGGGGTGGCAACGGTCTCGGAGAATTGCGTTCATTACATTGTGATCATAAAAAAAAAAGAAGTGAAGCGAGCTTTTGAGAATAATACCACTGTCAATGCAAAGGGGAAACCCACGTTGATAAGAGTTAAGTTGTGAAAGACACTTTCTCGAAGTTAAATGTCCGCATGACACAGGTGGGGGAGCCAAAAAGAAAGCAAGTCGTCAGGATTAGTGCATAAGCGCAACTCCTCTGTTCGGTGTAAGCCAAATCAAATAAGAGAAGAATTGACTTAATATGGAACACAACCGAAGTTGGATGCCCACATGACACACGTGGGGGGTAAGCCAAAATGAAGGGCATAACCAGGTTCAACGCTGCATTTGAATAAGCCATCGCAAATTTTTGAACTATTTTGAACGAACGCATTCTCAAAAGCTAAACACAAAATTGCGGTGAATAAATAAAAAGTTTTTGAGCAAAGGCTTGCTGGATCTAAACTTAGAAAAGATCTTTTTGAAGAAACAACCAAAGTGGAGGAAAGCATTGCGGTGATGGTCAGAGGTATGAGGAAATTATATTCTGAGAAGCTAGTCATCGCAAAGGAAAGCATGAAGGTGATTTAGAATTTCTTGAGTATAACGCATGCTTAAGGACAAACATGATTTTAAGTTTGTGGGTATGATGACGTGCATAAATGCATGTCATCTTAGGCCTTTTACTTAGAATTATGAAGGTTGTTAGGTAGAATATGCGTCAATCATGATAGGAATTCACGAGAAAATGAGCTTGGGTCGATCTGCATGTTGAATCTCAACTAACCCATTATTTTGCATTATTATGCGTTCAATGTTTTATTTTTGTAGCTAAAAAAGGAAATGGACGCAAATGCCGAAACTAGACCACCGCATAGACGACCGCATGTGGAGAAACTCTCCATCGTAAAGGCAAACGCATCGATCAACGCATGGATGTTACGGTAATCAGCCGTATGTGTCCATCACATGGGAGTTGCGCTCGTCAAGCGATGATCGATGCGGTCATTGAATGATTGCGGTATTAAGCGAATGCGGTCATTGAATGATTGTAGCTACGCGGCAACGCATACTAATGGGATCAACGCAAGGTTGGTGGAATGAGCATCAACGCATTTACCTTAAGAAAAACCAAAAGATGATGTTGACATTTCACCTACCACGCTGCTAGTGGCAGAGGTTCAGAAAGGACTAACGCGTCGAATGTCAGACTCAGAGCAGTTCGATTAATGCTGTCAGCGACCCAAGCTCTATAAATAGAAGCCGATGAGCAAAAATTCAAGTTATCCAAAGTTTTCGCCTGAGGTTCGCCTCGGGCGGAGCCTTGTGATCCAGACAAAATGCGTGAGAAGACGCTTGAAAGTTCTTCACCTCCTACATCCATTCCGAGTGACGATCGGAGCCTTCGACTGGAGCTAGATCTCGAGAGATTCAACTTTTCTACCCATCCATGTCACCACTAACAGCCTTGACACACATCCGCTAGAAGCAAGTCTTTGTTTCCAGCCGGTCATTTCATTTCCTTTCTTTTCTTATATTATATTGTATGACATTTTGTGATTAACAAATTAATACAATTTATTTTTCAATGCATTTCTCTGTTTCCTTAGACTCCCTCTCCATCTTCTTTGCTGAGCATCTTTACTTTCATGCAACACTTAGTGGGATTGCTTGGGTATCACATACTTAGTCATGTGGATTAAAGATATGAAGCATGTAGTAACCCATCGAGAGGTGTGCGTTGTGCGTGTGAGTAATCTTATTTGCTTAGTATAAAGCTGCTGCAACGCCTATCTATAGGCTAACGCATTGCTTGTTTATGAGTAAAGTCAACAACAATTAACTGCCCGGGAGGGTAAGTGGTTGCGGCATTAAGCAATGTATGCATTGTTTACTAGGATAGTAACAATCGTAGGTCAGCAAAGTTCATGCAGTTACCTTGTCCTATGAGTGCTTCATCATTTAGGCATACTTGGGAGAGTAGTCTAAAACAAAAATCTAAGACTCGGGAGAGCGGATTGGAATGCATAGGCAAGAATGAGGATCTTAGAGATAAGCTCTGTTTGCTTCTCACAGCGTATGCACCCGACAAAATGGATTTGCATGCGTCCAGGAAGTAGGATAAGGGGTTATGTGGCAGCCATGCTCATGCAGCGGGAGCTAATGAGTTAGTTATGGAGGTCTAGGCCGGCATAGGCTTCTCGGCAATATCGCAGATACACCGCATACGTCCTAAAGTTAGGTTCACGTGTGTGTAGCATGATTGCATGGTTTGCGTTGACTAAGGTTTCCCTTGCAATCACTCTTAAGTATTGCAATGAAATCATCTGCGCATTTTATCTATTTTTCCCATACATTTATTTCATGTCAAGTGTTGTCGTATCTTTACCTCTCATGCATATTCTCATTGTGTTGTCTGTTAGATAGGAGTAGAGTAGGATTAACTTAGCAACCCCTCCAACATTCTTTTATTTAAACCGTCGCATGCACATTACCGCATACATATAGCTACAAGTCTCTGTTTTCGACCTCGGATTACTCGAGAAACTTGCGTTCGCATTATACTTGACGTGAGCGCAAGAAAACTTGTGACAGGACGCATGGTCATCGCATACATTTATTAACGCATATTCATTCCAATGCATGACCATCGACGCATGACTATCAACGCATATCTTAAGAACATGCACCACATACCGCGTCCAAGGGATTTTAGTTGTCGAGTAAAATTGACTTCTAATTTCCCGTCATTAAGTTTTTGGCGCCGTTGCTGGGGACTTGGTAGCTAAATGTTTGTTAAGTTTTATGTCTCTGCGAGCAAACTTTTTATCTTGGGAGTATTGCAGCTTGTGCGACCAGGTTAAAAACAATATTGAAGTGTAGGCGATGCGCTGAAAGCCAATGTTGACCCGAAGGTAGAAGGGTAATCAGTTGCAAAAGAACTTAAGGCAGTTCTAAGCTCATGGTGGCCAATATGCGCCCAACAATTGTCGGAAATTCCAATGGTCAAGGCAACTTGACCCAAGCAGTTGAAAGCCATCTCCTGCATGGAAGTCTCCTTGCGATGACAACACTCTTATTTTTCCAGGGTTGTCTTCTACTCTATCTTTACTTTGCTTTCTTAGTATAGGTTATTTTTATTGTTATTTTGGATATATGGCTGCTTCCTTGGGTGTGGTACATTTTCTCTTGTAGGTGCAACAATAAGTTTCCTCGATTCGTGGTTCAACGGAAGAATTCTTGTCATCCTTCAGCGCATGGCTTCGATCGCATGAATTCCAACGCATGATCGCATGCGTTGTTTTGCCTAAGGTCTTTTTCTGTTATCTTGTATGCCTTATTCTTTTGGAATTCTTTCTTTCCCGATTGCGTTGTTTTGCGATGTTTCTATGATGGTACGTATAGTTCACCGCATCTTCTAACTAATCAACGCAAGACATTCTTTACTTTTATTAGCCTCTTCAAATTATGAAAGTCTTAAGTTTTATTCTGTTCAAACCTTTGTTCAAACATTTATTAATTCTTGTAATTTTGTTTTTAGTTTTGCGGTGAGAACGCTGCCAACCTCTAAGTTTGAGGGTGGCAGCGGTCTTGGAGAATTGCGTTCATTACATTGCGATCATAAAAAAAAAAAAAAGTGAAGCGAGCTTTTGAGAATAATAACTCCACTGTCAACGCAATGGGGAAACCCATGTTGATAAGAGTTAAGCTGTGAAAGACACTTGCTCGAAGTTGAATATGCCCCCCAAATAGAAGAAAATACACAAGACGGAACTATAAAACCCTATTCATTTTACTGAAGCCTGGGTTGTTCCAACTCCTATGTTACAACCCTCCGAGGGAATCACCGTGGTTAACAACTAGCTAGTGCCGCCTAAAAACGACAGCAGGCACAACATAGGAATCTCACGGTTCAAACTAATGGAGGAGACCATATGACAATGTTGACACATTTCCTTCACCCACTTACTATGTACTACTTCCTTCATTCACTTTGTTATTGACCCATGCAAACACTTTCCGAATGGAGCAATTGCGGTAAAAGTGACAGGAAGCCGAGCATGGATCCCACAGTGTGAACTCTTGAGGACGTGAGAGCTAAAAACTATATATCAAATATATTGTTAATCTCCCACTAAAGTGTTTTATATGTTTGGGTATTTACTTAGGTATATTTCGGCTAAACAAACTACCCTAAGTCTATATCATTTTATCCAAGTATAATAATTATATTTGAATATATTCCTATGATGTCTAAGTGTTTAAATCATTTTAAACCTCACAACGCTCACACAAGCTCATAAAATTAGTTAACAATGCTCAATCTTTCGGTCATATCCTTAGGTAGGAAATGTTCTGTAAACCATCAACTTAAGTACCCCCAGCCTTAAATAGATTTATGAACCGATTTGAGTTTGTAACCTAATTTTATAATGTAACAATCTATTTTAACGATTAAAACTAGTTATTAACCTAAGTAAGCATGCAACTGTTCTTTGTTATGGATTTTAAACGTCTAACCCCATTTTATAACAACTTACAAAATTTTAGACATGCTAAACATCCACAACACACTACAAAAGGCATTTAATATCTAATATAACTATTATATTAAATAAAAGAAACCCTAACATGCACACTATATATTATAACATTTTATAACATACTTTCAATGCATATAACATGCTTCCTACGGCGGGGTTTTAAATCTACATGGCATACTGTATGCATGTACATGAATTATTTAATTATTACATACATCACATGCATAAACAATTAAATGCTAATTGATACGATTTTAGTTTTGGCATAAACAAACAAACAAAAGGCTAATTATTACAAAACAACTTCAAAATCGCTTCTGGACCGCTCAAACCGCTCCAAACTGATCCCAAATAGCTTGAACCAGACTAAAAGAGTCTAAACCGGACCGGACCTCAAGAGAACTGATCGAACCGACTGCTCTCGCTCCATGCTCGAAATCTCACTGAGGATCATCGTGTAGCATTGATGACTATCGTCTAGCATCTGACTGATCGTCTAGTGTTTGCCTGATCGTGTAGCGCCATCGTATAGCATCTGACAATCTACACGATCATGTAATGTCTTCCATCTATCGTCTAGTGCCATCGTCTAGTGCCAGACAATGCTACACGATCACTTAGTGTCTAACACTATCGTGCAGCGCCATCGTCAAGTGCCAAACAATACTACACGATTGCTTAACGCCTCTTCTTGATCATTTAGCACGCACACAAAGGTAAACGATCGTGTAGCCATAGCACCTCAACGCATCGTTTAGCTGCTACACAAAGCTACATGATCATGTAGTGCCATCGCATATCACTTCAACGCATTGTTTAGCTCCCACGAAAAGCTACACGATCATGTAGTGCAATCGCATAGCACTTCAACGCATCATTTAGCTCCCGCAGGTACACGATCGTCTAGCGCACAACATTTCAACGCTCAACGGCCGTAGCTACACGATCGTCTAGTGCACAACATTTCAACACTCAACGCCCGTAGCTACACAATCATCTAGCTTTTCTTCACATTGTCTAGTGCCCGTAGCTAAACAATCACCTAGCACTCAAACCTCAACGACGATATATGAGTAGAGGCTGAAAAACTGGAATCTGCAACTCGGCCTTCTTCACTTGTTTCTTCAATTACAACTTAATTTCAACTATAATTGTAACATCCCAAAATTTTAGGTGAATTTAAGTTGAATACGTCAAGTTATTGAGTTTTGTTTTCCGTCAATTTTGGTTCTTATTTGGAGAAGATACTTAATTTAAATTAATTTGACAAAATAATTGATCTCAGTCAGTTTGTAAAAGAATTTGGGATGTAAATTCAAGGAAGATCTAGAATTTTGAGTTTTGAAAGAGCTAGAATTTAAGAAGAAAAAGAGGAAATTTTGGTTTTAAATTTTATTATCTTTAATTTTGGAGTTTGGATCCAAAATTGAACTAATGAATTAAGAGAAGGAAATTGGATTAGTTTATGTGGTTAAGGATTAAAGATTTTAAAATATATGGAGAGGAAAAGCAAAATTTGGTTAAATAAATAAAAAAGAGAAAAAAAAGGAGAGTAAAAATATTATATATATATATATATAATATAAATATTATTAAGTGATACCTCATGGAGCGTGCAAAAAGGGCAAAAAAAAAAAAAAATGGAACCCACTTTCTCTTCTTCTTCTTCCTCGTGTGAAGCAGCCTTCCGTCACACTCTCTCTCTTCTTCCCCTTCAGTCGTTCAAGACCGACAACCAACTCTCCCCTTTACATTTGTTGATCTCACCCACACCGTCGTCCACCAAACTCACACGTTCGCTCAAATCTCGTTGTTTTTGCCACACCTTTCCATTGCTCCCTTAAATTTGCTGCCCAACATCCCAGACTACTGCTAATCCCTACCACCACTCTCGGTTCGCTGTTAGATCCACCGCATCGCGGTCCACGGCCACCGATCGCTAGATTCTTAGTTTTCATTGGAGTTTTAAGGGATTTAGTGTACTATCCAGTGAGATTGAGGGCGGTTGGCTTGTCTTTGTAAGTGTACATAGCTTTGGAACCTTTGGGATTTATTATTAGTTACTAGAAAAAAAAGGAGTAAGAAGGAAAAAAAAAAGTCAAATTATTCATCCTGATTGGAGTTATGTTTAGATTGGAAGCTTTGTTTGAAGACTTGGAGTAGTTTAAGATCAAACCATGCAGGAGGACATTAATTCAAGATTTTGTTGGAGATTTTTGCTTGGATTAATTTTGGATTTTCGATTTAAGGTAAGTAATCTTACTACTAGAACTGACTTTGTATTGGGCGATAAATTTAAGATTTATTTTGAGGATTTTAAGACTGTTTACAACGATAATTTTGATTGTTCTGAGATTGAATGGACTGTTCAGAAAAGATATATGAGAATGTGATAATATGTTTGAAACATGTTAATGTATGAGCATGATTTAGAATTTTATGAGACATATTAAAAGGATGATTAAGCATAACCCTCAATTATGAGTTAAGCGACACTACTACTAGAATGTCTTAAAGCTAGGCGAAAGTTGGAGCATTTTTTGACGTACATATTTATGTGATTTATTATGAAAGTATGTATGCTATATAATGTATTATGAAATTCCGAACGTCTGATTGTTTTCATGATTTAGTGCATGAAAGTGATGTGCTACAATTGATCCTTTTAAAACTAGATTAGATATGTCTATTGAGGTTAATTAACATGAGGTTGATGAGGAGATTTTAGAGGACTTAGTATTAAGTGAATGTTATATGTAATATGAAGTTAGATGCAATCTCTTTTTCTTTTCAGACTATGTGACTGCATGAAAGTGATGCATGCCTGAGGGCGCTAGTACATAAAAGAGATGTAATAGAGTTGGTGTGTATGAAAGTGATACATACCTAGAGGGTACTGGGGTGTACGTAAGAGGTGCACGCTCAGTGGGTTATGTTCATATGAAAGAGGTGCAAACATAACCATGTGTACGAAAGAGGTATGTATCCCTACATTCATAGAGAGGATCTGGGATGTACGAAAGAGGTACACACTTAGTGAGGTATGTGTATACGAAAGATTTGTATACATAACCATGTGTACGAAAGAGGTACACACTCAATGGGTTATGTGTATACGAAAGAGATGTATATATAACCATATGTATGAAAGAGGTACACACTCAGTGGGTTATATGTATACGAAAGAGATGTATACATAATTATGTGTACAAAAGAGGTACACATTAAGTGGGTTATGTGTATACGAAAGAGGTGTATACATAACCATTTGTACGAAAGAGGTACACATTAAGTGAGTTATGTGTATACGAAAGATGTGTATGCACAACCATCTGTACGTAAGAGGTACACATTCAGTGGGTTATGTGTATACGAAAGAGGTGTATGCATAACCATGTGTACGAAAGAGGTATATGTCCCTACAATCATAGAGAGGGGGAATTCAATTTAAAGCTTAGATTACGTATAGTTCTAAGCCTTATTTCAAGATACTTCCTTCTATAAAAATGTTCTAAAATGTCTCAGAAAGTTTACCTTAAAATCTTAGCTCAGAAGTCCTCGTAGTTTGGTTGGAATCTTCAAAATATCAAGACTGGCCCAAGCTTACCCGACAACTCGACCCTTTTATCTTTTTTTCACTCTCCAGCCTGATTCCTTAGAGCTTCTTCTCTGGCAGCCCTACCTTGAAAACTAGACTCTCATAGATTTTAAGTGGCTTTAAAATCACTCAAAACACACAAGTATTCTGGGATAACTTCTTGTCCTAAGTTGATGCTACTTCCAGAATTCACTGTCCGACAACATCTCCTCCTCTTGGAACTTCATGATTAACGCATGATTTTGCTACCGATGCATGGCCTTCCTGATCAACGTATATTCTCCTCCCAATCTACCTTCTAAAACTTTTCCTTATGTTCTTTGAAGAGGATTTTGAGTTATAGATTAAAGAGACATACCGTGGTGGTATTTATAGGCCAAAGGAACCGATCATTCTCATCTTTACTAAGCCTCAATGCAATACACCTCCTACTTTGGAGTCTTTGCACCATGCTTTACCACCACCTTCTTCCTTGTCATTCACCTACTCTCATGCCACTCACCTGCTTGAGTTGTCTTCCTCATGCATAAGACTCTCTTTGCATGAAACTCTATTCGTCCAACTCCTATTAACTCAAGCTTCAACCTTCTCTCGGTATAGCCATTTGTCCAAGGTGAGCTTCATCAGCCTTGTGTAACACAAGCCTCAACATCGCTCCATCGTTTAGTCCATCGTGCAGCTCTTACACTTCGTCGCACAGTTCCATCGTCTAATGAATCTCTTGCTATCACTTAACATTTAGCCCTCTCGCTGTCTCTTGCTGTAATCGTCTAGTGCTTGCGTCCATCGCATAGCATTAATGCCCCATCGTGTAGCTTAATCGTTTAGTAATCTCTCTCTAAAAAATATCAATAATATTTATCTTTATAAAATAAAGTAAAAATAATATATTTTTATTTAAATTATTGTAAATATAAAAAAATTAAAAATTAATAAAGATAAAAAAAAATCATATAATTAATATAAATTAAAAAATGTTAATAATATATAAAAAAAAAAAAAATATAATTATCTATAATAAAAATAAGATATATTTAACTTTGGATAAAAAATAAAAATGTATTTTGTTTATCTCACTCTAAAAAAAATACTCGCGCATAGCCTATCGCATCAGCTGTTGCGCCTATCGTATTAGATCTTCGTGTAGCACCAATCGTATAGTCTAATTGCTCAGCGCCGCAGCATCATCTAATGCTCAGCTTATCGTCTAGTGCCCCCTCATCGTTTTAACTTAGTGCTATCAGTTAGGCACCTATCGTTTAGCTTCTACGCTTATCGTTTAGCGCTTACACTGGTTTTGTAGTGCCGTCTTCTATCGTGCATCGCATCACTTCACATCGTTTAGCTCCACACGCCACTACACGATCGTCTAGCGCATCATCGAATGGCCGCACATAGCTATACAATCGTCCTCCCAGCGCCTTGCACTCAAGCTTCTCTCGCTCTCGCTCACGCACCCTCAACGCATGAGCAACTTGGGCAATGCCTCTTGTCAATGCCTCGGCCAATCATGCTTCTAACCTCACAAACTCATGCATGGTTGCCTTTGGCTTCAATGTTTAATCTCTTTTAAGCCCTACTAACTCAGCCTCATCTCATGTGTTAATGTTTCCTAACACCCAACGCATGGTTTCTTTTGACTTCACACTTAGCCAAATTCCACTAGTTAAGGCTTATCTTCAAATTACTCAAGGAAAATTTATTCAAACACTTAAATTTTTCCACCTCTTCAACATAAGATTTAACTTTCACTTAGTTAATTCCTTTAATTACCTACTTAAGTAGGGAAATTGAAATTCGGGTTTCACAATATATATAATAACTAACTTACTACATACATCATACATTTAAACTATATGTTATGTCTAATATAACATATAGCATGTAGTTTATATTATATCATATATCATATAACTTATAGCTTAATCTTCTCTCATTTAATATATAATGTTTAATATGAATCACATTCATATTAAATTTGACCTATAGTTTATATGAGTCATATTCATATAATTAATGTTTGAATCATATTCAAATATTTATTTTCTCTCAAATTAAACTTTAAATTATTATGTAACATATACATTATGTTACTTATATCACTTATAATTAATTTTATATTAATTATATCTTATATAAGAAAATTTCGCTATTAGTTTGAACAATTCAAATTAATCAAAAATTAATTCGATTCTCATTAATCCAAATTGAGCTACCGAGGGTACCTTATGGACCTATAAATTGAAACTCCAATGGTACTTGATTAATTAATTAAACCACTTAATTAAATTAATCAACTTCCATTAACTGCCGATCACTCCACTAAAGACTGACAGCTGCACTATTCGCACTACAAATATATTTCTATGTCTATTGGATATAACCAATTAATGGTGCATTGCCCCTTTACAAATTGCTCGTAAGTAAAACTGGACAAAAATTACCGTTTTACCCCTATAATTACATCTAACTCCTTAAATACCATTGATCCTTCTAATGAACAATAAATTATAGTTTAACTATAACCAAATCCCTTTCGGGGTAAGAAAGAGTGTGGTACCACATTGTTCAATCTCCGGAATCAGCTTTTAAAGGAGCAATTTTTCTACTTATTCTAACTGTAGAGAATGAGTGATTTCTTCTTCTGTAGCTGCATTCTCAACTCCACAATCAGATGAATCCCCAAAATGGTAGACATATTGAGCTGGCGAAATTGGTCATCCTCAACCATGCAGATCAAAGGACCATTTTCATAGGCAAGAGTTCACAACTCGCATAGGATTCAGGTCAAGTCATTTATGGTCATCTAGGTGAAATATAAGTATCTTTTAGCAATGGTGTTATATAGAGAGACTATTCATTTTGTGGTCCGGTCTTATACAAACTCTTTGTATAGAATACTACTGTTCACATGTCTCCACATGAATGATCGGGATCAGATCATTTGTAGCAGTTTACAACTATTGTAACAACTACAAAGCTAGCCGAATTCGTAGTGTCACCAAGGTAAGGTACCCAACTGTATCCATCTACTACATACCGTTTAAGTTATCATTTAAACATGATCCACCTGTATGTATCCACAACTCTTATTTTATTAGATAAATAAAATGTTTGTAGAATACAATTACAAACTACAAGACCACGAGATTTGGGGCATTAACCCCAACATAGTTGACATTTAGGGATGACAAGGTCTCAAGAAGAAATATGATATGAGCCAAAAGTAGAAACTGAGGACCAAGATAGGTTAAGGAAAAAATGGTTGATTTGTGCCTGGCTTAAGCCAACGTACTTAGCCTTAGCTAAGGATGAGACCGATCTAGCTAAATATCTAATGGGGCATGCAATGCATGCCCCGACTCAAGAAAATGCTTTAGGCCCAAAATATAACCCAAACAAGATGCTTGGCCAAGGCCGACCCAAGTCGAACATAAAACTGGGTCCATCTTCTTGGGTTGTATGTCATAAAACTCGCAATTTGTAAAATGAAACATATTCTATTTTCAATAAAAATGTTATTGAGGTTTTGTTCAATAAAACTTGTAGACATCATATTTTGTCTGGCGTGTCAAGTATTATTATATCCATTATTATTTTCATTATTATTACTATTCTTATTATTATCAGTATCTTTTTGATTTCCTATCCCGATGTTTTTTGTTAATTTCTACTTATTATTGTTGTTAGGTAACTTTGATTTAGTATGCTCTCATTTATTAATTCAGTATTTGATTATTCTTAATCTTATTCATATTATTTATTTATTATTATCATTATTTGACCAAATCTCCAACAAACTTACCTCTTCCTCCCAATGTTCTTCTCTTCCTCTCCTCTCCCATTCCCCATTTTGAATCCCCATGAAAAGCTCAACTTCAAGAGTAGACATCTCCTATAAATTGAATACACACAGTAGGGATGAGGGGAGAGAAACCAAAGAAAGAAAGTTTGATTAAGAAGGGATAAAGATTAAGAAAATTTTGTGGGTTTGGACATTGGGAGAGTAGAGAATAGAGTGGAAAAAAAATCGACAGACCCACGAATAGATTGAGTTCCAACGATTGTGCACGATTCCAGCAAAGCTCCGTTTACACTTCAGGTGAAGAAATAAGAAAAGATGGGAGGGAGAGGAACCCATTAAAGAAGGAAGAGGTTGAAGAAGAAGAGAAAAGAAGAAAAAGATTAGGAAAGAAAGAGAAAGGAGGGGAGAGAGATTGGTAAAGGTGAAAGTGGACCACACTTTTATTTTGTATTAATTAACTTATTTGTTTAATAAATACAGTGTGCCCCATTTTAATTCTATATTTATTTATTTATTTTTGTTTAATAAGTGGTGGACCTCACTTTATTTTATAATATCTTTTATTTGTTTATGGTGGACCCCACTTTATTTTTTATTTATACAAAATTTATTTGGTTTTTACTATTATCCTTATTGTTTTTCACTTTTGCCTTTTCAATTTTAATTTCCCCTTCTCATTCACTTTTCATCATTCTTCTTTTATATTCATTGTTATTTTTATTATATTTACCTCTTAACTCTTTCAAAATGTTCCATAGATTTCTCTTATTTTATTTTTACTTTGTTTTTTTAAATTGTTTTAAACGTCTTTAATTCGTTAAGTTTCATTTTAGGATTTCATAAATTAATTTTGAGACAATTTAATGCTAAATAATCTTAAACAAAATTCAATTGCAAATTTCTAAGTATAGGATTTCATTTTAGAAATTATCTTAAGACATTTAAACATTTTCTAGTTTGCTAACCTTGCTTTCAAATTTAAATTTTTGATTTGGTAGTACTAAATATGACATTATTCAATCTTAAATTTAAAATTGAGATTTCTTAATAGTATTTAAATTTGTTTGAATTTTAAAATCTTAAACACAAATATTCAATAGATTGTCGTTTAGATTGACAAAATGAATTTTAACTTTGCTAGAGAGTATGTTTTATTAAGTATTTCTTAATTTAGACCTGATATAAAATGTTCATCAAATTTTAACTTTTTTTTAAAAAAAAATTAACTATCGCTTTTGAATTATAATTATAGCTTAATTTAAATTTCAAATTTCGAGTGAATTTTAAATATTTTATGAGATTTTCCATAAATCCTGTGATGGAGTTGATATGGCTCTAGAGGGAAATATTTCATAAGAGAATCCAAATATAAATTGACATACATTGTCGTTCACAAAATTCCATTGTACTTTATCTTTAAAGTTATAGTGAAATTGGGTGAGACATTTCCTTTTATTTAAACTTACCAATTTTTATGTCATAAACATAATTAGCTAAGTTAATAATTCTGTCAAGGCCGACATACTTAAGTTGACCGTAAGGGAACACCTCTATCTGTAACTAGTCCATTCTCGTAAGTTTTCATTTTATTAATTTTCATTACAAATGATGATGATATAATAAAATGTCTTTTTAAATCGGGTGTTTTAGAATACTAATACATTCTCTACACTCAATGATCCCCAAACCTATCTTTGGAAAAGTACACAATTTTCATTTAAAATTTTTTTTTTGGTGGGTGACCAATCACACCTTAAAATGATTGGTGGTGACTTCAAACCTTTCACCTTTAAAGAGACCCTTATGGAGGGACGTCGGCTGCTTCATGTCATGAAGACGTTGCTTGATGATTCCACTGGGGATGTTAGAGGGTTAAAGCCGTTACATTTTTTGTTTCTATTATCTTTTCGTACAAATTTTCCAAAAGTTAGTTATAATCCGATCCAACAATAGGGATTCTTAGTAAAACTAGAGATCCTCTAGAGATGTAGAAAGATGCAAGACTCTATGCCACTATTTGCTATAGTTGAATTATATATACACATGTAATGTTAAGAAGGAAGCATGAAATTTTTTTTATTCCCCTTGCCAAATTTTGCGGAAGAATTTATTTAGTTTCTTTTCAAATATTTTCTTGGCTAATTATTTTTAATGATTATCATTATTTATTTACTTATTTATTTTCTTGGTAAACTTACTTTTTTTGTACTTTGTTTTTTTTTTATTGTATTGTTTGCTAATCATTGATTGTTTTTATTTATTTATTTTCAATAAATGCATGTTTTCGTAATAATCTTATATATTGTCATACATCTCACACTCCTTTACAAGCCTCCTACCCGGGCTATACCTTTTAGGATTAAATTTGGAGGCTAATAGTGCGACATTCGTGGAACCTGGTTCCCGTGTAGGTGCATGAAAATCTTCAATCAAGCCAACTATGCTATGAAACTAGTTGGAAGCCTTGAAGACCGTATTTCCCTTAGGTGTGATAGAATTTAACCTCACATTGATGCTTAAATTTAGGAATTCGGTTTGTTCATGAATTTAATCGAGATGTTATTTCGGTTGTTTTAGAGTTGAGTTTCCTTTATATTTTGTTTATACTTTTTTTTATATTTGTGGTCCTATTAGTTAAAATGTATTTTTCCTTTCTAGTATTGTCATGCATACCACACACACATTCACAAAGCCTCCTACCCAGGCTATACCTTTTAGGATTAGATTTGGAGGTTGAGTAGTGTGACCTTCGTGGAACCTTGTTCCCGTACGAGTGCATGAAAATCTCCATTCAAGTTGGCCACGCTGTGAAAATAGTTGGAAGTTTTGGAAACCAAATTTCCTTTAGGTTTTGTTAAAAGTCAACCTTATATTTGTTTGGAATTTGATCTTAAAAGGGGTATTTGTTTTTCAAAATAAGTGATCTAACAACCCTTAAGTTTTGGTCGTAGATTAAAGAATGAGTTCAAAAACACCATCTTTAGTACCAACCCCACAAGAAATGAGCATAGAAGATCAGTCTATAGTACATCAGTGGTAAAAAAATCTACAGAGAGCTCATGGAGATTGTTTATCATCTAGCAATACAACAAAAGTTAAAGATGTTAGTTTCCTTGGAAATTAGTTGGATGCTTTGAAGCTACCATGGGAAGGTTTAACCATAGCCAGGAATGAAAGATTCATAAAAAAATATGGTCAGATAGCCCAACTTCTCTATATGCAAGTTAATGTTTTTGTGTTAAACGCTTTAATACAACATTGGGATCCTACCTATCAATGCTTCACATTTAAGTCGATAGACATGACTCCAACTATTGAAGAATACCAGTCCCTTCTAAGAACACCATCACAAGAGAAAGTAGAAGTACATTCCTACACTAGGTCACTTATGAAAAAGGCGTTATTAGTATTCTTACGCAAAGTTCATACAAATGAAACTGAAAAACATGTGAAGACTAAAGAGACGAGCATGTGCTCGCCTATAGAATACATACTTCCCTTTCAACAAAGATTTGCAAATGAGGACAAGGGATTATCATTGTTAGCTTAAGGTATCTTCAATGCAATCTTATTCCCGAAGGCAAAAGGATATGTCGAAGTATGAGTGGTCAAACTGTTTTTTAAGATAGAGGAAGGAGTAGATCCTATCATACCAATATTGGCTGAGGCATTCCGGTCATTGAACCATTGCAGGACAGAAAGGGCTGAAAAATTTATTGGTTGCGCTCCATTGCTGTATGTTTGGATTCTAAGTCATGTGAAGTGTCCATCAGAATTTAAGTGTCCTCAAGTCATATTTTCAAAATCATGGAAGAAACTCCAAAATCTATTTTGGAGTTTGTACAATCAGGTTGGAGCTCAACATTTTCGAAAGAAAATGTTTGGAAAGCTTTCTTTGTTGAGTTGAAAATAGAGGATGTGGTAGGGAAGACTCCATAGATATCCATCAGGCTAATGATATACAAATGTTGCGAGTTCCAGAATTTACCTCTCTTAGGCCCACGAGGATGTATCCTATGCTCCTTTAATGGTGTTACGTCAAATGTGGATACAACTCATCCCTACAACACATAAGCTCAATAATTCAAAATTTTTTTACAATAAAGAATTTTGTGAAGACTTCAACAAATTGTAAAGACTTGGAAGAAAATTAGTAAAATTCAAAGTGGTAAATTCCATGATGACACCATAGAAGATTAAGACATGGCATTTGAATAAAGTGAAGATTATGGATGCATCTCCATCTACCAACATTAAAATACGTCCCCAAGAAGAAGTAATGATTCCTAATAAAGCGACAACATATGAATTACGTGAGGAGAAATTAAAGAGGATGAATACATCATTAGTTCGAGAAAACAAACGATTAAAGGTTGAAGTGGATCAATGCTTGTTACGTAACACTACACTTGAAAAAGAACTACGCGAGTCAAACGATAGTGTAAAAAAGTATAGGAATTTAGAAAGGGAACTGTTGGCATTGGATACAGAAGCTCGTGATTTAAATAGACAAATGCATCAATTAAGGAAGGATAAGAAAGCTGTACAAATAGCCTTCAAGTCTCAAGATAATCAAATTTCACAATTACATTTTGATATATCCTTGCTCCATGAATTAGTAAGAGAATTGGAGAAAGGAGTTGATCTAAGAACAAAGAAATTTTAGATTTAGAAGAAAAAACAAGAAATTTCACAAACCAGTTGATATGAGAGAATGACAACTATGTGAAATTAACAAAGAAAACCTGACCTTGAGGGAATCCATCCAGTCCCTCAACATTCGATTTACCAAATATTAGGATGTTGCTTAAGGGTTAATGTGAGATCATACGCATTTAAAAAGACAATATGATGGATTAAGAGAAGATTACGAACTTTTGAGATGTGATAATGCGACTTTGCACAACAAGACGAAATGTATGCTTACAGAAATTAGAAAAGTTACAAAGAAATCAGATGATTTGGCAGAAGAAGCATGTGTCATGACATTGATCATCGCACCCACACAACCAAACAAAAAAAACATGCTCAAATTCTTGGGAAAGTTGTGTACTAAATTAGAATATTGGAGGCGATTTTATTGATCTTTTTCTTTAATTGACTTTTTTTTCTCTTTCTTTTTGTAATTCATTTTATTTATTCATTTAGTAGAATATTTTCCTACATTGATTTAAAATTTTTTCAGTCATGTCATTAAATTCGTTTCTTTTTTCTTTTCCTAAATAAAAAAACAAATAGATAAGATAGCTCGATCACCACAATCAATCACACTCACGTTACTCGGTACAGATTAAGAAAAATGGAGAAACAAAATGCAAAAATGGAAAAAACCAGGAAAGATACTGAGGAATTAAAAGAAAATATAGAAACTATTCTTCATATGGAGAAGGGTAAATTCACAGCCGATGTAGCTCAACCCAGTACTACAAATGGGGAAAATCTGCCACTGCATCCACCAATTAAAGGATTTATCCCAAAGTACACTGTATATAATCCTCTTTACAATATTTCTATTGAGCAGTTGCCTTTTCCCTTCTCAACCAAGAGTGAGCCAACTCCTTTGGCTAGCTAATTAGGTTTCCGATCCATCAAAAGTTATGATCACAATTCCTAACCTAGATGATCTTAAGATGAGAAGAAATTTGACAAAGGAATAGCCTAAAACTTCTTCTAGTGGAAAGTATGAAAATCTAGAAGAAAGATTGAGAGCTGTAGAAGGAACATAAGTTTTCGGCAACATAGATGCTACTCAGTTGTGCCTGGTGCCAGATTTTGTTATTCTAGCAAAATTTAAAGTTCTGGAGTTTGAAAAGTTTGACATATCCTCGTGCCCAAAAAGTCATATTATTATGTATTGTAGGAAGATGACAGCGTATGTCCATAATGACAAGTTACTCATACACTGTTTCCAAGATAGCTTGACAGGGCCAGCTTCTTGGTGGTATATGCAACTAGATGGGGCTCATATTAGCACATGAAAGAACCTAGTAGATTCCTTCCTAAAATAATACAAGCACAATATACACATGGCTCCAGACCATCTAGATCAGCAAAGGATGGAGAAAAAGAGTATAGAAAGTTTCGAAGAGTATGCATAGAGATGGAGAGACATTGCTGCACAAGTACAACCTCCTCTAACAGACAAGGGAGTTGTTTGCTATGTTCATTAATACTCTAAAAACTCCCTTATATGACAGAATGATTGGGAGCACATCAAATAACTTTTTTTGATATAATGACAATGGGGGGAGGATTGAGTATGGAATTAAGCATGGAAAAATAACCGATGTGATGGGGACTTCAATTTCTAGTACTGTTATGAAGTTGACAATTAAAGAACACAAAAAGGAACGTAAAGATAGAGAAGATCAACACACACATATATGTGATTCACTAACAGTGTGTTAGCTACGTCCACGGGTAGAGGGGGAATGTTTAGAGAGAATGTTTTCAAAAAATTACATAAAAAAATGATGCCTCTAGATTTAGAGAGTTTATACAGCGCCTTACTCTAAACCCTAGGGTCATAATCGTAAATAACTACAAATAAATAAATATGCTGAATACGAATTCTTAGAGAGACCCCCATACTTGGTTGTTCGAAGTGCCAACAAACAGATTCAAGGCATTTCAACAAATCTCCACCTTGACTTGAATTCTCTCCCAGATAACAGATGTACCAAATGCAACCTAAATCAATATTGCCAAACGTACCCAGACTTCTCCCTCATGCCTCAAAGTGTCCCACAAAGAGAACCACTAATAATTCAGAATATTCAGTAAGTCCAAACAATGTTGGAACTTGCCTTGTGGAACTGGTTTGGTGAACATATCAGCCGGGTTATCAGTAGTACCAATTTTCATCACTTTAACTCTCTACTCACCTCTTCAGAAGTGATATCTTACATCTATGTGCTTAGTTCTTTCATGATGAACTTGATCCTTAGCTAGGAATGTTGCACTCAAACTATCACAATATACAATAGCTTGGTCATGATGCAAACAAAGATCACCAACTAACCCCTTTAGCCATATTCCCTCTTTAGCAGCTTTTGTCAAGGCCATGTACTCTGCTTCAGTAGTAGACAAAGTAACTGTAGGCTGTAAGGTTGCCTTCCAATTAACAACAGAACCACCCAGAATGAACACATAGCCAGTCAGAGACCTCCTACTATCAACATCTCCAACATAGTCAGAATTAGAATAACCGGTCACCAAACACTCTGTGCAATTCCCATAAATAAAACCAACATCAGATGTACCTCTAAGATAACGAAAAATCCTTTTAATGGTTTACCAATGCTCCTTCCTAGGTTGACCCATGAACCTGCTAACAACACTAACAGCATGGGCATGATCAAGCCTAGTACAGACCATAGCATACATCAAACTTCCCACTGCACTAGCATAAGGAACTCGAGACATGTACTCCTTCTCAGCCTCAAACTGTGGTGAAAGCACAGATAACAAACGAGCATTTACAGCACTAGGAGTATCTATAGGCTTTGCTGATGACATACCAAACCTGGACAATATTTTCTGAATATATCCTTTTTGCAATAAGAAGAGCTTATTCTTATCTCCGTCCCTATAAATCTCCATACCCAGAATTTTCTGAGTAGCACCCAAATCCTTAATATCAAACTCAGCACTGAGAAGATTCTTTAATTTCAGAATACCAGACTTAGACTTTGCAGCTATGAGCATATCATCTACATAAAAAAGTAGATAAATCATCGAACCATCATCAGCTTTGTTGTGATATACACAACAATCATACAGACTTCTATTATAGCCAAGTCCAATCATATAGCTGTCAAATCATTTGTACCACTGTCTTGGAGACTGCTTTAAACAATACAAAGATTTTTTCAACTTGCAAACATAATCTTCTTTACCTGGACATTGGAACCCATCTGGTTGGGTCATATAAATCTCTTCCTCCAACTATCCATGTAAGAAAGTTGTCTTCACATCTAGTTGTTCAAGTTCTAAATTCTGATGTGTTACTATAGGTAGTAACACCCTGATAGAAGTATGTCAACTACTAGTGAGAAGATCTCATTATAATCAACTCATTCCCTTTGTGTGAACCTTCCAGCAACAACTCGAGCTTTATATTTAATGCCCTCTGAAGGTGATATTCCCTTCTTTTTCTTGAAGACCCATTTACAAGTGACAATTTTTCTCTCCTTAGGTTGTTTAACTAATTCCCAAGTTTGATTTTTGTCAAGAGATTCCATCTCATCCCCTATAGCAGCAAGCCATTGAGCAGACTCACCACATGACACATCTTCTCTATAGGTGGATGGCTCATGAGGATCCACCTCTTCAGCAACCTGCAACGCAAAAGTAACCATATCTTCAAAACCGTACCTTACAGGAGGTCCAACAGCAACTCTTCTAGCTCTATCACGAGCTATACTCAGTTGATCTACTCGTGATCTAGAATTTTCAGGCAAAGCAACTTTTGACGTTTTAGGCACATTAATTTCTGGTTGCACATTAGTTTCTGTAGTAACGTATTGGTCTTCTCCATCTTGATGTTGTAATTCATTCATAGCTGAAATGAATTGCATCTCCACCTGTTTATCAACACTACTACTTTCTTCCACTCAGTAGACGTCACAAAAGGCTTTACAGTTGAGTTAAGCATGGAATTTTCATCAAATATTACAGTCCTACTAAGTATGACTCTATTCTCAGAAGGTGACCAGACTCTATATCCCTTAACTTCATCCCCAAAGCCCACAAATATACCCTTTTTAGCTCTCAGTTCTAATTTACCCTCATTAACATGATAGTAAACAGTACAACAAAAAACTTTTAATAAAGAATAATCTGTAGGCTTACCAGACCTCACCTCGTAAGGTGTTTTACAATCAATAGCTATGTGAGGTCCACGATTGATCAGATAACATGATGTATTTACTGCTTCTGCCCAAAACCTTCTAGCCAGCTCTGCATTAGAGAGCATGCATCTTGCTCTCTTCAACAACTTCTGATTCATACGTTCTGCAACCCTATTTTGCTGTGGAGTATCCCTCACAGTGTGATGATGAACAATCCCTTCAGCTTTATAAAACTCGTTAAATTCAGATCCACAGAATTCCAAACCATTATCAGTTCGCAACCTTTTGATCTTTTTCCCAGTTTGATTTTCAATCAATATCTTCCACTGCTTGAATTCTTGAAGGCTTCACTTTTATGTTTCATCATAAAAACCCAAGTCATTCTTGAGTAATCATCAATTATAGAAAAAAAATACCTACTGCCTCCAATAGATTCAACTTTAGAAGGTCCCCAACAGTCTGAATGAATATAATCAAGTGTCTTTTTGTAGATGAACACCTCTTGGAAACTTGCTGTGATGAAGCTTCCCAAATACACAATGTTCAAAGAATTCAAAATCCTGCGCCTTGTGCCCACAAAGAAGATCCCTTTTTGACAGAATTTGCATCCCTTTTTCACTCATATGACCAAGTCTCATATGCCATAACTTAGTCATATCATCTTTGTGAACGACCGACGATGCAACAACAGCATAACCTGTTATCGTGGAACCTAATAGAAAATACAGTGTTCCACGCTTTATGCCTTTCAGAATTACCTCAGAACCCTTATAGACATACATTGCTCCACCTTTACCTTCAAAACTGTAACTCTTGCTACCGAGTACACTAAAGGATATTAAACTCTTCTTCATTAGTGGAACATGCCTAACCTCGTTTAAAGTGTAGAAGGTATCATTATGTGTTCGTATCTTGACTGAGCTGATTCCAACTATCTTGCACACAACACTATTAGCCATGCTCACATTCCCTCCATCTATTTGCTGATAAGTTGAGAACCACTCTCTATTTGGGAACATATGATAAGATGCCCCAAAATCAAGAACCCACACATCATCAGAATGTGAATGTTCATTCACAACTAAAGCTAGATCTCCTTCAGAATCGATTTCGACTTCTTCAGAATCAATCTCAACTTGTGCAACAGAGGCGGATGCTTCCCTTTTGTCACTCTTTTTCTTATTTTCCTGATTCTTTTTTATCTTAGGGCATTTGGTTTTCCAATGCCCCTTTTCTTTACAGTAGTTACAAATATCATCTGACCTAGAACCCTTTGACTTCGAAGACTTTTTATTCTGGTTCGACTTTTTCTTACCAGAATTCCTATATCCCTTGCTCCATGTAGCAACTAACCCAGATGCCTGACTTTCTGTAACTGAACTTCTTGCATTCTAACGGTCCTCTCTCATAAGCAACGTGGACTTTGTATCTACTAAGGTCAAAGTTCTTTTCCCCTCCAATATACGAGTCAACGAAAGTCTCATACGATGGGGGCAAAGATGTCAACAAAATTAGGGCAGCATTCTCATCATCAACCTTAACCTCTACGTTACACAGATCTAATAAAATTTTATATAATTGATCAAGATGATCGAGATGGTCTCGTAAAAACTTTTCAACTTTAACCAAAGACCAGCAACGGTTTCTTCATTTGCGACCTCGATGATGATGTCATCAGCCAAACATAGCATGATTGTCGAATGAGCCTTCTCCTCAAGAGTCTGCCACTCTTTGTGATCCACGGCAACCTTCTTTAACTTACCTATCAGCGGCGCCCATAGCCCCTGCTGCTTTAGCAGGGATCGCATCTTGATCTGCCATAAACCAAAACTGTTCCTCCCGATAAATTTGTCGATCTTTACGTTCATGCCAGACATCTTCAATTGTCGAACAAATGCGAAATTTCAAAGAAACCCTAACAAGGCTTTGATACCAATTTGTTATGAAATCGATAATTAAAGAACACAAAAAGGAACGTAGAGATAGAGAAGATCGACACACAGATATACGTGGTTGACTAACAGTGTGTTAGCTACGTCCACAAGAAAAATGAGAATGTTTAGAGAGAATGTTTTCAGAAAATTACATAAAAAAACGGCGCCTCTAGGGTTAGAGAGTTTATATACGCACTACTCTAAACCCTAGGGTCATAATCATAAATAACTACAAATAAATAAATATGCTGAATACAAATTCTAAAAGAGACCCCCGTACTTGGTTGTTCGAAGTGCCAACAAATAGATTCAAGGCATTTCAACAAGTACAAAGAAAGTTAATTTTTCAAAGAAAAAAAGAAGAAGAGGTACAAATGGTAAATAAGGTTAATCATAGCATCGTGGGACAATCATCGTACCCAAATCTTGGAATTCCCTATTACCCTAATAGCTATTATACACCACTTAACCCATACTATCAACCGTATGTTAATCATGCGACAATACAATGTTATCCTCCAATTACTCATAACCCACGTCCTTATGTGAATCAGGGACACCGACCTCGAGGCCAACAAAATTATTATGCTCGAGGATAGGAGAACAATAAAGGAGGCTGGAAGTAAACACATTTTGATTCGACCCCAATGACTTACACTGAGCTTCTACCATAACTATTTTAGAATAATCAACTAGCACCCATACCAATTTATCCGTTTCAACCTCCTTACCCAACGTGGTATGATCCAAATGCTCGTTGTGATTACCATGTAGGAGCAATTGGGAATTCAATTGAGAGTTGTACCGACTTAAGTACAGGGTACAAGCATTGATCAAGGCGGGATGGTTGAATTTTAAGAAAGAGAACGGGCCTGACGTAAATAATAACCTCCTTCCAAACCACCAGAATTGCAAGTAAATGCTATAGATGTGCAGGCGGTTGGTTCGAAGGATGTCGGGAGCATGATTACATCCAAAGAAGAGCTTTTTCAAATCTTGTTCAGCAATGGATTGATCAAACAAGAGAATTTGTAAGTTGATGTCCCTAATAACAAATATAATGATAGTTTCATATGTTTGTATCATACTGGGGCAAAAGGCCACTCTATTGATCATTGCCCCCATTTCTGCCAAAAGGTGTAAGAGTTATTAGATTCCTGTTTCTTATCAGTATCCCAAGAGATAGTCGAACAATAAGAAGGCGAGTATGAAGTAGACACCGCAGAAGAGATCTCAGTAGGTGAATGCTTGAAGATTTCTTTGAAGCGAAAACCATTAACGATCTTCTACCGAGAGAAGCCCAATACCATCTATTCCAATCCAAAACCAATTACCATACAGGTTCCATCTCTCTTCGAGTATAAAAGCTTAAAAGCAGTACCATGGAATTATGAGTACAGGGTAATTGTTGAATCGGGACCAGTCCCTGTTGACAATGTTGATGAAATTGGAGGTATAACATGTAGTAGAAGGTGTTATACACCAGAAGAACTATTGAAGCATAAGGATAAGGGAAAAACCAAGATCAACAATGCTATTGATTATAGGGTAGAGGAACCCATGGTGGTAAGAATTTTAGAAGCAAAAAAGCCAGCATCTGAAGATGATATCCAAAAGTTTTTAAGACTTGTAAAGCAGAACGATTGTAAAGTGGTTGAGCAGTTGGGCAAAACGCCTGCTAGAACTTCCATCTTGGCCTTATTATTATCCTCAGACCTACATCGAAAAACTCTAATAGGTATCCTGAACCAGACTTATGTTCCATGAGATATTACAATAGGCCATTTAGACAACATCATCGGAAGCATAACAACATTAAGTTCTATAACTTTCACTAATGATAAGATACCTCTTGAAGGCATAGGTCACACGAAGACCTTGCACATCACAATAAAGTGTAAGAAAATTATTGTGGCAAAATTTCTGGCTGATAATGGCTCTTTTTTTAACCTAATGCTTATGTCCACATTGGAAAAGTCACATGTCAATATGTCGCACCCAAAACCAAACATCATGATAGTAAGAGAGGAGCACGTAGTGAAGTGGTTGGGGACATAGAAATCCCTATTCAAATAGGCCCATGTACCTTTGACATAACTTTTCAAGTCTCGAATATCAACTCATCTTACAATTTTCTATTAGGGCATCCATGGATTTATTCAATTGGAGTAGTCCCTTCATCATTGCACCAACGACTTAAATTTGTAATCAATCGCAAGCTAGTAATTGTATCTGGACAAGAAGACATTTTTGTGTCAAGGCCATCCTCAATGCCATACATAGAAGCAGCAGAAGAGGCTTTTGAATCCTCGTTTCAATCCTTCGAGGTTGTAAATACCACCACTTTGTATGGAAGGACAGGGAGAAAGAAGCCGTAGTTTGCAAAGTTACCTTTAGAGAAAAATGGCAAGAGTTTCAATGACTTGTTGAGGGTGTCGAAAACATGGAAAGGTTTGGTCTGGGATATAAACCAAGAAAAGAAGAGATGATTAGAGCACAAAAACGAGAGAGTAAAATCAAATGACGAAATTCGAGCATCACGAGCCTCGAAGGCAGTTAAGCAGCATTCCCCACCTTTATGAGTCCTTTAAGTTCACTGGCACAATTCATCCAGAAAGTCAAAGTTTTCAAGTGATGACAATAATACAAGATAAAAATGAAGAAGATCCTTTAGTCTACTTATGCCCGGAGAACTTTGAACTAAATAATTGGACTGTATTGGAGCTACCATCAATTGTTAACGATTTATCAAAGTAATTATTTTCTTTTTTTATTATTTGAATGTTTTATGTTCTTTATTATTCATTTCTCCTATCAATAAAAGTCGTTGTTTCTTTCTCATCTTCTTTTTAATTATATTTATTTCTTTATTTTCCTGTTCATCACACCAAATAATCATCATTTTGAACAGTGATATTGAAATTGAAAGCGCAAATGATCTTAGACACGAACTCCGTTCTTTTGCACACGATGTTGAATTCAATGAAGGAATAAGTAATGATGAAAAATATCTTGAACTTTCCCCTGAGTTATTGAGAATGATTGAAGAAGATGAAAAAATGTTAATTTAGGGTCCCAGGTGGAGAAAAAAGAATTTAAAATTGGTGCTAATATGTCATTTGAAAGTCGTCAAAAGTTGATAGATTTACTTCATGAGTATGTTGATGTCTTCACTTGGTCATATCAAGACATGCCAGGTCCATATACGGATGTCGTAGTGCATCATTTACCACTCAAGTCTGGGTGTAAACCGGTAAGGCAGAAGTTGCGCAAAATGAAGCATGGCATGCTGGTCAAAATAATGAAGGAACTCTTATTCAAGAGAACCAGTGAGCGGAAGCAAGATTTTGCCAAGTCCATTGTGAGAATTAAACGCATTCACAAACATACAAAGTAGTTATGCAATTTATACAAAATTACAACATGCTTAAGTAATCAAATACAAAAGGGAATGAGAGACATACCTTTGAAGAACACTTCTTCTATCAATCTCTCGTTCTCGTTAACAATCGAACAACAACCTCTAGCTAGCCAATCATCAAGTAATCACGAACAATCTTCTCCTTGAACAAGCACCCTTCGACACTACCACTCAGCAACCTTGGTATTCTCGAAGTGAGAATCTAGAAGGTGTGAGCTCTATGTGAATTTGGTAGAAGGATGGAGGAAGGACACGATCGAACTACACGATCAAGCAAGTGGGAGAAGGTTCTGTCTATCCCATAAACTGAGAATGCTTGATCATTTAGTAATCTCGCTAGTACACGATCGTTTAGTAAATCACGCTGGATTGTTTACACGATCGTTTAGTAAGTGTCACTCTATCGCTTAGTCTCTCGTGAGGCCTATCGTGTAGTCTCTCATGAGTAAATGATTAGTAAAGCACAATTGAAGCGATCTCTAAACAAAATGAAAACTCTTTTCATTTTATCCTTCAGTTATGAAAACTAAACATAACCTCCCACTTTCACGGTTAATGAAGAAAACAACCAACCACAATTATCATATAATTTTTTTTATTATAAATAAATATAATAACTAACTTATCATATTATATTTATAACCTATAGTTTTAACATCACATCCTATGTAATATTTAAACAATAGTTCTTTTCACCTTTATTTAATAAAGATCATATTTATATCAAATCTTCCAAATAATGTATCTCATACATTAAATCAATTATATCACATATAATCGAACCAATTTAATTATATCATATACAATTAAATTCCCTCTTGAACACTTTAAACTAACTCCAAAATTGATTCTAAACTTGAATCCATTGAGCTACCAAGGGGACCATATGGACCTATATCTTAAAGCTCCAATGGTACGTGGATAATTGACTAAACTCTTTAATCACGAAATCCACCATCCGTTAACTGCCGAGCATTCCACTAAAGACAGACAGTTGCACTCTTCTCACTACAGATATATTTCTGTGTCCATTGGATATAACTAATCAACAAGACGATAACTCTTCACAGATCGCTCGTAAGTACAATTGGGCCAATTTACCTTTTTGCCCCTGTAGTTATATGTAACTTCTTAAGTACCACTGATTCCTTTAATGCTTTTGAGACCTTTATGCTTCAATTGTCCGGACGGTTGTCTGAACATTCCCTTCAGGGACTCAATGATCTCACGTGCAGTGACCATGGGCTAATGCTTCTTGGTCAAGACATCATTTATGCTGGCCAAGATGTACGCTCGGGCCTTCTCGTTCGTCCGTTTCCATTGCTCATACAAATCTCGAACGTTTCGAGCAGCAGTAGAAGTTGGAATAGGAGAACATTCCTCCGTAAGGACAAACCGAAGATCATCGATGATCAATATGGTAAGTAATGAGTTTTCCTAACTAGCATAATTGTCGCCATTTAATTTGTCGGTAGCTAATAATGCTAATGTCGCGGTTGCCATAATTAAAAGTTTCTAAAACAAACATGAACAAACTTAATAAGTCTATGCATTACTACTTTTAACACCAATTTTAGGTTTGAGCAAAATATTAATAGTAATGAGTTGACATCTATTTTGCAATGATGCTTCAATGAGGTAGGACAAAAGTCTCGATGGGGTGATCAAGTGCCCCTCCACTGGGATGAGACATTCTCAACCATTAGACAGAAATAACTCTTGTAACTGAATCTAACGGTTATCATTTTTCGATCTAGAATATGATAACTTTTAACAATTCCGGTAAGTGTAACCCCTCATTTTAGGCCCTAGAGTCCCGCCCTAATGCGCCCACCTTAGGGAAAAAACAGATTAGGACAAGAGACTAAAGCGATTTTATCCTATTCAATAGATCAGATAAAGAGTCGTGCAAAACTGCCTTCCTTTAGGGGGACACTCCTAGGGTGCTTCGAGGCGATGCACAAAACGTTATCCAACCTAATGAGAGAGATCGAGGGATATGTTGTCACATGACCCACTCCCATTTACTATGAACATTCTCTTCGTTCACCTTGGTATTGACCTACCCAAACACCATCCTTTAGGGGAACACTCTCAGGGTCCACGAGGCTGAGGATAGATCTCACGATGTGAACTTTAGGTAGAAACGTGTAGAGGTTTGAGTGAAGTGTCATATACCCTCCCACTGAATGTTCTACCTTGGGATTCATTAACTTAGACAATCCGACTACTGATTTTATCTAAGTGTTAGTTTAATTTGCTAAAAAATAACTCTTGCTTTTGATAATTAAACAAGTTTGAATCAAGTCTCATTAAACACTTTAACAGACCAACATTGAATTTGCATGCATGCACCAAATCTATCTAATTCACCTTTCCACGTAGATACCCAGATAGGGGTGTTCCATTTCCGTCACCTTAAATACCCCAGCCTAGACAGAACCTGCCTTAGACAAAAGGTTCCTTATAGATAGATTTGATACATATTTAATCTTTTATTAGTCAATTTAATCCTATTAAATCAATTAAAAGATTAAACTTACGTTTCTAATCTCATTAGAATCGTGATCTTAGGTCTATCTCCTTCAAATTTTAAAACTCGTTTAAAACCTGATTAGACCTAAGTTTTCATGCATGTCTTTCTTATTAATTTTAGTTCTAATTTCTAATATCACTCTTCTAAAATAAACAACCAAAATCATTCACATTGCTAAGCTAGACTAGGTATTTATAACTTTTATAAATTAACCTATGTGTCATGCTTCATGTAATGTTCATTCATTACTATATATAACTCTTATATAAAATGTAATGAACCAAGCATACATACTTTCATAAACCCTTATACTATAACACTTATAATATAAAGATGATGCATGAATATGCTTAATGCATGCATAAATATAAATCTTATATATATGATGTATGAGCCTGCTTTAAAGTAATTTAGTCATGCAAGCTACTATATCATAATTTTACAATATAGAGATGATGCATGACAAATGCATAACCTATGGTGGGTTTTTAAAATCTATATGGCATACTTTATGACATATAAAAAATAAACATACATCATATGTACATTCATCAAGAATCAATGGACCGAGATGATTTGCCTCACAAAACTGAAAACAAACTAAGATAACTATTACAAAACCAACGAGCCAACCAGTTCAAACAGGCGAACCGAGTCTTGAACTGCTGAAGCATCATTCCACTGATCGTATAACAGGTCCTTGTGATCATTTAGTGACACTGAATGAGAATAAAAGATTGTATAGCATGGATCGCATGCCTATGAAAATGCGATGAAACATGAAGGCCACACGATCGTGTAGCGCACATTGTATAACGCATGCCTAAACGATTGAGTAGATGATAACTATATCGTAAAGCATGATCGTCTAAATGATCATGAAGCAAATTCCAATTATTGTATACCAAATGATCGAGTAGCCAGGGACTATGCGATGAAGCATGCTGGCTGACTCAATCGTTTAGTGTGCGCGCCTACCATGCGATGAAAATTAAAAACTCAACGATCGTTTAGCTCATCGTCTATAGATCGGGTAGCCAAAGCATGAGTAAATACTTTACCCGATCATTCAACATCAGCCATATGATCGTTTAGTAAATACGACAGGATTGGGTAGAACTTTTCTACACGATCGCGTAGCTAAATCTAAACGATCGTTTAGCTTGGGCTTCCACGATGAGAACGACATCTTCATGCGCTGAATCTTCTTCATGAACGACTCTTATAGATTCAAACACTTTGAATACAGACTCGATAGCATTGCATTATGCCCAAAAACATAGAGGCCCTTACAAATGAAATTGAAATGTAAAGAAAGCTTTAAAGAATAGAGGAAACCATCTCGAAACATCCATCGAATCAAAATCCACAAGTACATCTAACATTTAAACATATTGCAGACTATACAAAACCCACAAAGACCGTAAATGTAATTTGATGCAACAGTGAAATTTGGACTATCGGAACAATCTGTCTCTGATAGCAATTGAAGGAACTCTTAACAAAGAGAGCCGTGAGCGGAAGCGAGATCGTTCCAAACCCCATTGTGCAGAACATACACATTTACAAACAAACAGTAATAGTTATGCAAAACTCTAAATTACAGCGTGCTACAAAAGGGAAATACAAAGGTTCAAGTGAACTTACCCTTGAGAACTATTCTTCTCGTTCCCTCGAACTTTGTTGCATGATCATTCACCAAACACGAACGTCAGGCTTCAACAATCTCTTCAAACAAGCACTAACAACACTCGTCCTTTGAACAGTAAACAGACACCACAAGTAGGTTACCTTGGTATACTCGGTGTTAGAATCCAGGAGTTGTGGACTCTGTAGGATTTGGTAGAGGGTAGAAGGAATTTTCAGATTGTGTAGACGATCGAGTAAGTGGAAGATAGGTTTGGTCTATCATATAGACAGTATACTCAATCGTTTAAAAATCAAGTCACTATCGTATAGAAAACTCTTACACGATCACGTATGCTCTCAAGTTATCATATAGCTATATCTTTTGATCACACGATTCACAAAATTCGTAATGATCGCTTAGTGTAAAAATGAAAACAATTTTCATTTTATCCATCATTACCATAACTGATCACATAATTGATTTAATTACAAATATAATCAATATATTCATAACATATAGTTTTAATATCACATCTCATGCAATATATAAACCATATTTCTTTTTCTCCCTTATAGCATTTAATAATAATTGCTCCAATTAATGTATCAATACATTAAGTCAATTATATCTTATATAATTGATACAATTTAATTATATCATATATAATCAAATTTCCTCTTGTTAATTTGAACATTTCAAACTAACCCAAAAAAACTGATTCTCAACATAAATGTATAGAGCTACCAAGGGGACCTTATGGACCTATAGCTTGAAGCTCCAATGGTGCATGAATAACTGACAAAACTCTTTAATCATGATATCCACCAACCGTTAACTACCGAACATTCCACTAAAGACCGACAGCTGCACTCCTCGCACTATAGATATATTTTTTTGTCCATTGGATATAACCAATCAACAGTACGATAACCTTTCACAAATCACTCGTAAGTACTGTCGGGCCAATATACCATTTTCCCTTATAATTATATCTAACTTCTTAAGTACCACTGATTCCTCTAATGAATAATACATCATAATCCTACTATGAGTAAATCCTTCTCGGGCCATGAGAAGGTGTGGCGCCACATTGTTCGAGTCCCAAAATCTGCCCTTAAAAGAGAAATTTATCTACTTACCCCTAAATCGGGGAAGGAGGGAATTCCATTTTGTGTAGCTAAGTTCCCAGTTCCCCGTCAGACAAATCCCTACAGTGGTAGGTTTGAGTTGGCGATTTGGCCACTCGCACCCATATAAATCAAAGAACCACCTTCATAGGCGAAGTTCCAAACTCATTCAGGATTAAGGTCATGTTAACTACGGTCATCCTAGTGAAATGAAAGTCTCTGTTATGAACGGCGTTATATAATGAGACTAAACATTTCGTGGTCTGGTCTTATACAAACTCTTTTGTATAGAGCATCCCACTCGCATGTCTAATACATGGATGGTCAGGATCAGACCATTTGTAGTACATTACAACACTTGTAATATCTACAAAGCCGGCCACACTCGTCGTGTCAATAGGATAAGATTTCCCTCCTTTATCCATCTACTACACACTATTTAGGTTATCACTTAAAGCACGATCCACTAGTATGTCATTACATACATGCTTAAGTTACAACAATAACCAGGGATGTTAGTTTAATGGTTTGTGGTTAATGCATCAAAATATCTCATATATCAAAGACCGTAGAGAAGAAAATATCTCATATTATTACATCACATAACGTTCGTTCATATATATGTTTACAAACTATAGACCTAGTGAGCTTTAGGGCATCAATCCCAACAGATGCTGGGAACATACGATGCAAGATGGAAAACCGACCCATTTTTAGGCATAGTAGAGAGGTTGTTCCCTTAAGTATTGACTCCAGGTCTTAAACAAAGGACCTCACCATCTCAGTGGCTCGAAAGGGACTCGGTTTGGTGATTGCATCACAAACCAATTGTTCATTAGAGGATCAGTGGGACTTAAGAAACAAGATGTAAGCTCGGGGGTAAAACAACTTTTGACCCAGTCGTTATTACGAACAACCTGTGAATGGTTGACTTAATAATTATGGTTATATTAGGTGGACAAAAATATATTTATAGTGAGGGGAGTGCAACTACTAGGCTTTAGTGGAAAGACCTGGTAGTTAACGAATGTTCATGAATTCGGTTTAAAGAGTTTAGCCAATTAATCTTGGATCGTTGAGCCTAAGATCTGTAGATCCATTAGGTCCCTTACTAGCTCACAAACGGATTAAACCTTAGAATAGAGTGATGAGACAATTTGAAGCGTTCAAATTCAAATTAAGGAATTAGTAATTATATACGATATAATTACACGTTTAATTATCGAATTAAACGAAATTGGAGAATTGGATAATATTTAAATTTGGTTTAAATATTAATTGCATGAATAGAGATTCATGGTAAAGGAGTTGGTTTTTTTTTATTAATTTAATATTTGGTATTAAATTAATTAGTTAAAATGTTTAATTATTTTTAAGAATTAATTTTTCCAAAATTAATTATAGAATTAATTTTTGTTTAAAATTAATGGTTTTTATTTAATATTAATTATTTAATTAATATTATATAAATATTGGGTTTGTTTCCATTTTTGAAATTTGATTTGAGAAGAAAAATGTTTTAAAATTCATTTATTAAAAAATGGAAAAATGAATTAGTGGAAAATTTCCACTTTTTCCTCTATCTAATACACCTTCAATTCCACTAACTCGTTGAGGTATTTGGTGTCAATAAGTTATGCAATCTGATTGATGGATTTTTTTAAACAAAAGTCAGTTCAATTTGCTAGAGATTTTTTTCATGCATTTTAATTTTAGGAGAAAAGGGTTTCTCTCTCAAGTTCTTCATCAAACACTTGAAACCTCTCAAAATTCCCTTCAAATTCTAGCTCATTTTAGATTCCACAATCCAATCTAAGGTCCTAGAGGATAGTAGAGAAGATCAAGTGGTGGTCTACAAGTATTTGAAGAAGAAATTCGAGCTGAAGTTGCTGAGTTGAAGAGTTCTACAAAGGTAATCTCAAAACCCTATTTTTCTTGTTATGAACATGCATGTTTCTATGCTAAAATTGATGAAGTTAGAGTGCCTAAGATCCTAATTGCTTCCGCTAATTGTACGCTAACTCTACTAGTTGGTATCAGAGCATGATTTAAGTACTCAATTTGTGTTAATTTTAGCTTGTTGAGTGATTTTCATAGGTTGTATGAAAATGAGAGCTAATATAGATAATTTCAATTTTGGCGTTTAATTTCTCTTCAATTAAGTGTTAATAGTTATAATTGGCTCCTTTTTTATGGGTCTTGTGTGATTAAGTGTCTGTAAATCTGTTAGAGTCAATAGAATTGTAATAAAGTTTTTTGAAGAAAGAAGCAGGAAAGGTCAACTGCAAAAAACAAGGGATGAAGCTATTGTCAAGCAGCATTGCAATGTTGTTCTTCAGACAACCCAGATTTGAAGCATTTTCCCTTGGCGTTGCAACGCTAGGTTGAAGCATTGCGATGCTGTTCATCACAACCCAGAAGATGCCCATGCAACTTGACCAGCAGTTCAACTAAACCGATTTGACCGGTTCAGGTCCTCGAGGATCGGTTCAGCCTGATTTTGGCCAGTTCAACCTTTTTTGGAGCCCTGAAGGTCTGGTTCGAATGACATAACTGGTCCATATCAACATGTGTTTAATTATTTATGCATTGTGAATATATGTTATAATTAAATAAATCTTGTATGTGCATATAGTATACCATGTAGATTTAAAATCCCACCATAGGAAGCATGTAGCATGCATTAAAAGTATGTTATAAAAATTATAATATATAGTGTGCATGTTTAAGGTTAGTGTTTAATATAGAATGTTATATTAAATTCCGAAATTCTTGAAGTATGTTATGGATGGAGAACATGTCTAAGTTTTATAAGTTGTTATAAAAATGGATTATACATTTAAAATCAATAACAAAGATAAGATGCATGCTCACCTGGGGCTAACAAATAACAACTTGTTTTAAAAGTTAAAATAGTCGTTATCTTGTAAAACTTTGGTTACAAACTCAACCAGTCTATAATCCTGTCTAAGGCTAGAGGTATTTAAGTTGATAGTTTACGGAACACCTAAAATCTGGGGATTATAGCCAAATAATTGAGTGTTGTTAAACCGATTTTATGAGCATGCATGAGTGATGTATATACTATATGTTTTATCAAATATAACATATAACCTATAGTTTTACTATCTCTCAATAATGCGTGGCATTTAATACAAATCATATTTATACTAAATTCAATTATATGAATCTCATCCACATAATTAACATTTGAATCATATTCAAATTGGTTTTAAAGTTGGTTTATCACCTAAACATCGTAGGATAAATCCAAATATAAACGTTATACTTGGAAAATCACCTAGACTTAGGTTGTTTTGTTAGCCGGAATATACCTAAGTAAATATTTACCCAAAACAAATAGAACACGTCAGTGGGAGATTAATAACATATACGATATGTTGTTCATAGCTTTTACATTTCTAGTTCACACCGTGAGATCCATGCTCGGCTTCATGTCGATTTTACCTCGACTGCTCCATTCGGGAAGTGCTTACATGGGTCAATAGCAAGATGAATAGGGGAAATAGTTCATAGTAAATGGGTAAAGGATGCATTTCAACGTTTCCTACTATCTCTCCATTAGTTTGGACCGTGAGATTCCTATGTTGCGCCTATTTTTCGTGTTTAGGTGACATAAACTAGTCATTTTTCGGCGGCTGTCCCCTCAGAGGATTGTAACACAGGATTCAGAACAACTCAAACTCCAGAAATGGATAGGATTTCTTAGGTTTATTCCCAACCTTGACTTTCTTATTCAATAGCATCGTTGGGTCAACCTCTGAGGTATGAAAATGGAGGGTTACACTTACAAGAGTTACTAAGTGTTAGTAAGTTCTTAACAAAAAATGATAACTAAATGACTATAGAAATAAGAGTTATTCTGGAATTAGTATTTAGTCAAGAATGTCTTGCTTCAATGAATGAGTATTTGACTGCCCTCGGTAGCATCTATTCTGACTCATTAAAGTGTTCTTGCAAATAAATAATGAAATTTAGATACATTATTACTTTTACTAAAATTTATTTGGATTTGAAAAGCAATTTACTGATTAGAATTTATTTATATTTTCAACATGTCGAATTCTTCTAAATTACTCATTTTCAAATTTTTTAACGATCTTTAACTTTCAGCATCAAATATAAACGCAGTACTAGCAGATGATAATTTAAAATTTGTTTTAACAGATGAATGTTCTCTATCTCTCAATTCATCTGAAAACCAAACAGTTTTGAATGTTGTAGATGACGAAGCAAAAGAAGCACAATAAAGTAAACATGATTTACTTATCATTGAGACATATTTAGTGGAAAATGTTAAATTAACTACAGGTGCCGCTAATCATATTTTTTTTTCTTTATCCCAGGAAACTAGTTCCTGGAGGTAGCTTACAAAAAGTGAAACAACCTTTAAGGTAAGGATCGGGGAGGTTGTCTCAGCTAAATCAGTGGAAGATATGAAGTTATTTGTTGAAGATAGATTCATTTTACTTGAAAATGTTTATTACATTCTTGCCACAAGGAGGAATTTAATATCTATCTCATGTTTGCTAGAACAAAAAGTCTCTTTTGAAGATAATGAAATGTTTGTTATTTCAAAAGATATTGAAATATGTTCTGCAAAATTGAAAAATAACTTATATGTGTTAAAACCAATTGAGGTAAAAGCTATTCTGAACATAGAGATGTCTAAAAGAGCTGAAACCCAAAACAAGAAACGTAAAATTTCTCCTAATGCCTATCTTTGGTAGTTAAGACTTGACCACATTAATCTTAATAGGATTGGGAGATTAGTTAAGAGTGGACTTCTAAATCAGTTAGAAGATAACTTGTCTTGAGGGTAAAATGACTAAAAGATCTTTTACAGAAAAAGGTCTTAGTGCCAAAGAACCCTTAGAGCTAGTACATTTAGACCTTTGTGGTCCGATGAATGTTAAAGTAAGAGAAGGGTATGAATATTTCATCAGTTTGATCAATGATGATTCTAGATATGGCTTCCTAATGCATCATAAATTAGAAACCCTTGAAAAGTTCAAGGAACATAAGGCAGAGGTTGAGAACCAATTAGGTAAAAAGATCAAAACACTTCGATCAAATCGAGGTGGTTAGTATATAGACTTAAAATTCCAAGACTATTTGATAGAACACAGAATTTAGTCTCAAATCATAGCACCTGGGACATCCCAACAGTATGGTGTAGTAGAAAGTAAGTAAAACCCTATTAGACATGGTTTGTTCAATGATGAGTTACACCTAGTTATCTCAGTCCTTTTGCGGATTTATAGTACATACTGTAGTGTATATTTTGAACATGGTTCCCCTCCAAAAATTTTTAAGAAACACTTTATGAGTTATGAAGAGGACGTAAAGGTAGTTATGTCACTTCGGAATTTGGGGATGCCCAACTCATGTGTTGGTGCAAAGCTAGAAGAAATTGGAATACCATTAAAATATATGCCTATTTGTAGGCTATCCTAAAGAGACAAAATGTGGTTGTTTCTATGATTCTTAGGAAGATAAAATATTTGTATTGAAAAATTCAACCTTCTTAGAGGAGATCCACATAAAGAATCATCAACCTCGCAGTAAGCTAGTATTAAATTAATTAACCACAGAAGCTATAAACATATCAACAAGAGTTGTTGATCAAGTTGGTCCTTCAACAAGATTTGTTGATGAAATTGGTACTTCACATCCTTCTCAAGAGTTGATAATGCCTCGACGTAATAGAAGGGTTGTTCAGTAGCAGAGACCGTTACATGGGTTTAATAGAAACATAGGTGATATCACCGAAAATGTGTTATTTTCCTTTTCTTAATTCTAGGTCGTTACTATGTTTAATATGTTTATTTGATGATTTTGTAGGTATTGAGCATCTTGGAGGTAGAATCAGTCGTTACGAGCTATTCGGGGTTAATTTGGAGCAATTAAAAGCTAACTTGAGCAATCAGGCTTCAAAAGAACGTGAATGGATGAAAATAGCCCCGAACGAAGCATTGTAACGCTCAAACGAGCATTGCTCAACGCCATAAGACAGTAGTTACCTATTTTGTGCAAAACACGGTAGCGTTGCAATGCTACATGAAGTGTTGCAACGCTACAAGTTGAAGACGGAAGCGCGCACGAGGCAGAGTAGAGTTGCAATGCTACAAATTTTCATGTGTGCAGTGTTGCAACGCTGCGATGCTGCACTATATATATGTTTCTTTGCTTTAGGTCAAAATGATTCGCCCACCTTCGGCCTCTAGCCGAATTTCTTCTTTCTTTTCTCTTTCACTTTGTATTTTGGGTGTTTCTTTAATAGTTATTAATCGAGTAGATGCCGGATTGTAGCTTCTCCATCTCCATGGGAAGGTAAGATTTTGGTTTCTTAGCTTAGGGATTTGAAGGAACTCAATGTTATTTTGTGAGATTTCGATTTATTGATGTATACAGACTTGTCTATGGGTTTTAATCAGAATTTACATTTATGAATTGCATGATTTTAATTGTTGATTGACGCTTAATAATTTGTTGTGTGATTCTAGTACTTTGTGATTGGCTTGTAATATATGACATGTAATTATAAGTTAATATCATTGGAAGCAGTAGGTTAGTAAGGAAAAAAGGACGACTTCTATCAACCTAGAGAAAAACCATATTGATTGTTTAATTAGACGTTGGAAGTTAAACACTCATCTTAGCATAATCCCTATAACTTAATGCGATTTATCAATTTGTATGGAGTGGATTCATTTTCTGTGCATTTTGATTAATTAGATAATTAGAACCATTGGTTGGTATTCCAATCAATTGGGCTAAGCATAAATAAGAAGTTTAAGTCATAAATTGGTCCAATGATCTAAATAACATTGAGTGAATCCATTTCCTCTAAGCTAAGATATCTCGATTAATTGCGTTTTTATCTTTACTTTTCTTACACTTAATTTTATGCAATTATATTTATCAATCCACACCAAACCCCTTATTTATCTCTTTAATTGAAAATGAGCTTCGATGAACTAATCTTTCCCGCTTTCCTGAGGTTCGACCCCAGACTTGCTGCTTGTACTACTAATTAGTATAAGTAGTTCGTTTAGTGATTTATAAATTTTATTTGTGTAGCAAGGATTTATGTGCGATGTAAACTCGACCCTACAAAATTGGCGGCCAATTAGTTCTTCTTAGTTAGTTTTTAGTTAAAGTTTCTTTTGCTTTGATTTATTTTCTTTTTGTGTTAGTTAAACATGACAAGATTTCCAAATCAATCTTGGACGTCCGAAAGCCAAGTTGCAAATTGTGATGACGAGGTAAGCGGCCTTTACCACGAGCTTGTCGATTTGACTTCCTTGGTTGGCCACTTGGTGAAAAGGATGTCATTGCAAGTAGAGGTGTGCAAGAGTTGCCTACTTAAGGGGCATCCTACGTAAGCATGTTCAAGGTTATAGTGGATGCCAGCACTATGTGGATTCGCTGAGGAGGGGTATTATGGAACTTGGGACTACGAGTCTCACCATTCTTGGTGGGGAGAGTCCTTTGACCATGGATACTCAGGATGGCAATAGAGCTTTGGCAGCCAAGATTTCACAGCACCACATTAGTCGACTCATGCTCAGTCTTCTTGGTCAGGTAAGTCTTTAGAGGCTTTGGTTATGGAGCTTGCTTATAGCACTTTTGAGTTTTAGCAAGACAACCTCCGTAGGTAGCAAGAGTTCAAGCGCATCCAGCAGGAGAGTCTTCGCCCTAAGATCGAGGGTAGGACTGACTTGTAGAGTCTAAATGACCTTGTTGCTCAGTTTGCAAATTCAGTTGGAAGGTCGGACGAGTAGTTGCCAGACCCTTCTTTTGATTTTCTAGAGACCCAAAGTTATGAGGTAGTCCATGTTGACATGGTGGAAGAGCATGAACCACTTCCTGGAGATTCGTGCCCAGGTATGACTTTAGAGTTTTTAGTTTATGAACTTGCTAATAGTATTTCTCAATTTCAACAGGATACAAAAAATTTTCAGTAGGATTTTCAAGCTCGACTGTAAGAATTGATCACCCATGTTGCCCAGCTAACTGAGGCCATCCAGAGACTGGAGAGTGTGCTAAAGCAACCCATCGTCTATACTTTGGAGGCAGAGTCCCTTGTGGAATTCTATTACTACATTAATGACGAGGACGTCACTCCATGCTTTCCAATTTGTGAGGTTAAGGAGAATTTAGAGCTTAAATCCGATGAGATCTAGGTGATAAAGTTAGAGGTCAAAAGAACTTGCCCTGTTCTGACTCCTAGTATTCGTATATATTCGAGTTTTGTTCCCCTAGTCCTCACGAGTCTGTTGAGTCTTTTATTTGTTTTGACTTGTTTGGGTCACTCGAGTCTTTTGATTCTTTCTTTTACCTTTTTTGCCATATTCTAAAAACCCCAAATTCGACTTTTCTGGTTCTCTTCAGAAGATGAGAAGTTTTATAGCCTTACCGAGCTATATTGACTCATCCAAGAAAGGATCAGAGAAATACGAGAATTTATTTGTACCTTGACAAGGGGCAGGTCACGTCGAGCAATGAACGTTAAAAATTTTCCCTTCTTGGAGAGAGCTAGGTAAAAATTTACTGTTTTCCTCTACTGCTTTCTAGTTTAACTTCTTGTTTTTCTTTTGTAGGTTCTTTCCTCTCCCCTAAAGAAGAAGAAGATCAATGTAAGACAACCCTCTTACCACCATCCCATATGCGGAAACATCATCAAGGGAGGTTTTCTATTCTCTTGACTCTCTTATTTTATTGGGCTTAGATTGAAGATATATTGGGGACAATGTATCATTTTAAGTTGGGGGTGGGATATGTTATGACTATTGGGGTACTTGAGCACTATGCTTAGACGATGTTTGTATGCTTGAATTTGCTCGCTTGCTCTATTGCTTGGTTTGTTATGATAAGTAGTTGATGACGCACCCTTTTTGTGATTAATTTTGCATGAAACTATGTTTAAAGAGCATGATCATGATTTTTAGCCCATTTTAAAAACTTTTCTAATCTCTCATGCATCTTTAAGTCCCTTGTCCAACAAAATTAGGACTTGCATGCTTAGAGTTATATTATTGGGCTTATATTTTTGTTGTCACCCCGAAAGACCTAGGTGATACGTGTTAAGTGACTGAAAGCTCAACCTAGTAATGCATGCCTAATTTTTTGTCAAACTCTTGTTTTGTATTGTAAAATCCAAGTGTAGAGTATGTAATAAGCAAGTTTGTATAAGGCAGAGCGTGTTGTAAAGTAAAAGCAAGTTTGTATGTTATTTTTGAAGGGGATTACTCCTCTTTCTTGGGTTATGATTAACCTGGGACGGCTATGACACCCCTAGTTTTCCTTTAAGCTAAAGTACCATGAGGTATGAGTAAGCTTCGACACCTTGTTAGGAGACATTGCTCGTAGTTGGATGACCTATATGACATCCATGTGAGCAAGCCAAAACGAAGGTAGCGTGTCTAGATAAGGTTTCCTCTTTTGTGTAAAGTAAAAAAAGAAGGTAAAAAAAATATGAAAACAAAAATTAAATAAAAGTTTGGTTTCCTTAAGTGTGTCATTACAAAGTTGAGTCTAGGAAGCTTGGCTCATGAACTTTTGAGTCAGTGTAGGGGGAAAATGAATTGAGGGCCTTCTAAGACCATTCTGGGTTTTGGGAGCTTAATTAGTAGGGCGTTTGACTCACTCGTGCACAAATAGTTTAGAATCATTTTTAAAATGTTCTTCATTGATTGATTGTAATCGGATTTTATTTTTTATTGCAAATCTCATCCTTATAGACTGTTGATACTAGAGTAACGACCTATGTGATTGAGCAAGCATAATGTTTTCTGTGTGAATGTGTGATTCTACCTTGCTCGAAAACGATAAAAAATTAATAGGTTCTCATACATAATGATAGCTTAAAGGATCCGTTGACTTTTAAACAGGCAATGGAAGATGTAGATAGAGACCAATGGATAAAAGTCATGGACTTCAAAATGAAGTCAATGTACTTCAATTCAGTTTGGGAACTTGTAGATCAACCAGAAGGAGTAAAACCTATTGGTTGCAAGTGGATATACAAGAGAAAACGATACCAAGCTAGTATGGTATAGACCTATAAAGCTATACTCATGGCAAAAGGGTTTACCTAAAGAGAGGGGGTGGACTATGAAGAAACCTTATCTTCAGTTGCCATGATTAAGTCTATTAGAATATTCCTATCCATTTCTACCTTTTATAATTATGAAATCTGGCAAATGGGCGTCAAGACAGCCTTTCTGAATGACTATCTTGAAGAGAGTGTCTATATGTCTCAACCAGAGGAGTTTATAGTACAGGGTCAAGAAAAAAAGGTCTGCAAGCTTAAAAGATCCATTTATAGGTTGAAACAAATATCTCGATCCTGGAATATGAGATTTGAAACTGCAATCAAATCTTATGGTTTTGAACAGAACATCGAAGAACCTTGTGTCTACAAAAAGAATGTCAACAAAACTATAGCTTTTCTAGTTTTATAGATTCATTTGGCATCACAATTCCAAATGAAGGATTTGGGAGATGCACAATATGTTCTTGGGATCCAAATAGTTCAGAATCGCAAGAACAGAATGCTAGCATTATCTCAGACATCTTATATAGACAAGATGTTGTCTAAATATAAAATGCAAAATTCCAAAAAAGGTTTGTTACCTTTCAGGCATGGAATTCATTTGTCTAAGGAACAATGCCCTAAGACACCTCAAGTTGTTGATGTCATGAAATGAATTCCCTATGCATCAGCAGTTGCAAGTTTGATGTATGCCATGTTGTGTATACGTCCTAGCATATACTATGCAATTGGAATAGTCAGCAGATATCAGTCCAATCCTAGATATGATCATTAGACTGTCGTTAAGAACATCTTCAAGTATCTTCGGAGAACGAGGGACTATATGCTCGTGTATGGTGCTAAGGATCTGATCCTTATAGAATACACTGATTCTAATTTTCAAACTGATGTGGATTCAAGGAAATCAAATTCCGGATTAGTATTTACTCTAAATGGAGGAGCTATAGTATGAGGAGTATCAAGCAAAGTTATATTGTTGACTCCACCATGGAAGCGGAGTATGTAGCTGCACGCGAGGCAGCCAAGGAGGCAGTATGGCTTAGAAATTTCTTGACCGATTTGGAAGTGGTTCCAAATAGCATCTGTCGATCACCCTCTATTGTGATAATAGTGGAACAGTTGCAAATTCTAGAGAACTTAGAAGCCATAAGCGCGGAAAAAACATTGAGCATAAGCATCATCTCATCAAGGAAATTGTACACCGAGGAGACGTGATCGTAATGCAGATAGCCTCAGAAGAAAACTTAACTGATCCTTTTCCGAATGTCCTCTCGGCTAAAGTGTTCGATGGTCACCTAGTAGGACTAGGACTATGAGATAGATAAATCTAGGGTAAGTGGGAGAATTCACTGGGTATCTGATGTCCTAACTTATTGTATTTATTCTCTCATACTCAACATTGTATTTATTTGTAAACCCACTAGAGTTTTAATCCAAGTGGGAGTTTGTTGGGTTGTATGTCATAAAACTCGCTGTTCGTAAGATTAAAAATATTCTATTTTCAATAAAAAAATGTTATTGAGGTTTTGTTCAATAAAACTATTATTGAATACATAAATTGTACTAAATCCAATAAACTAAGATCCATAGCTATTACATGAGTACTTGGACTTTATGTGAAGTCATAAGAGTGGATCAAGTTCGAGTATTTATAGCCAAAATGGTCTATAAGTATATAATGCTGGGGTTGATGCCCTAAATCTCGTAGGGTCTTGTAGTTTGTAAACACATGTACGAACAAACGCTTGTGATGTAATAATATGAGATATTTTCTTCACTATTGTCTATGAAATATGAGATATTTTAGTTGCATTTACCATAAACCAATAAACTAAGATCCTTGGTTGTCGTTGTAACTTAAGCATGTATGTGGAGACATACAAGCAGATCATGCCTTAAGTGATAACGTAAATGGTCTGTAGTATATGGATAAATGAGGGAAACCTTATCCTAGTGACACTACAGATACGACCCGCTTTGTAGATGTTACAAGTGTTGTAAAGTGCGATCCTGATCATTCATGTGGAGACATGCGAGCGAAGGTGTCCTATACAAAGGAATTTGTATAAGACCGGACCACGAAGTGTTTAGTCTCGTTATATAACGTCGTTCATGACAGAGACTTTTATTTCACTAGGATGACTATAAGTAATGACCTTAATCCTGAGTGAGTTGGGAACTCTTGCCTATGAGGGCAGATAACTGGCAGAAATGCCAGTTATTATAAATCTTTTATTTAGAATTATGAGGGCTAACAAGTAGAAAATGCAGTGATAATACTTAAAATTTGTGAAAACTTGAGTTTTGCGTCGATTAGCACCTAAATCCTCACTGACCCCAATATTATGCGTTACTCCATGCCAAAGTGTCTATTTTTGTAGCTATCGCAAGAATCAAACGCATGCGCTGGAAATATGCAATCGCAATCAAACGTATTCACGGAAGCCAGCGACCGCAAAGACAAACGCATGTGCTATAAGCCGAGCTATCGCATAGACGGATGCATGCGGTGATCGCATGCGTCCATCGCATGGAAGTTGTGGTGATCGAATGCATCCATCACATGGAAGTTGCGATGATCAAGCGAATGTGGTAATCACTTGGAGATTGCGGCTACGGAGTGATAATCTTAAATAAAAGGGTGATCGCAAGATGGGTAGAATGCATTGATACTTCAGTTGAATCAAGCTCGGACGCATACTTTGGGAGTATCAACAAGATAAGATGATGTGAATTTCCCATACCGCGACAAAGGCAGCAGTGAGACATAACGTAATCATGATAACTGTTGGCATTTAAACTCTATAAATAGCCCATTGGACCTTCAATTTCAAAACATCTGAACTTCTGCTCAAGGCAGAGGTTTGCGATCACAGATGAGAGCATGAGCGAGATTTTCTGTGAGGATTCTTCATCTCCACAAACCAGCCTTGAGTGACGACTGGAGCTTTCGTCAGAGATAGAACTCGAGAGAGACATCTCCACTATTCATCCATGGCACCACCAGCAGCCTTGATGCAAAGTATTTCATTTCTTCTCTAATCTCTGTATTGTATTACATTTTAGCTTGAGATATTAAGACATTTTGTAATTAATGCATAACTTGATTCCTTCAACGCCATCTTCTTCATCTTCTTTATCTTTATCATCGTTTACCTTCATCGTTTATTTATCAAATGCGATCGCATACTCAACCGTGTAGCCTAGAGATAGGACGCATGTAGCAACCCACCGAGAGGTGTGTGTTGTGTGAGTATAGTGAGTTAATCCTCTTTGCTTGGTGAAAGGTTGTAGCAACGCTTGTCAATGGGTTGTTGCAATGCTTGTCTATGAGTTAATTAGCCACATCTAACTACTTGAGAAGGTAAGAAATGGAACACACTAAAGCAAAGTATGCATTGTTTCTAGAGAAAGGCACGATCTTATGCTCGACGCACCCATGCACTATAGAGATATAGTCATGCGACTGACCACCGAGAGGTGTGCGATGCGTTAGTGTGACGAGTTGGGATTACTTGAACGATTTAAGATAATAAACATTACTATGCATTAATAGTTGTTGTGTATCTACCAATTCTCATCGTAAGTCTTCCATTGCTCAATCTGTTTAGTTAGGAATAGGAGTAGTGTGTGATCCATTAAACTTTTTCTTTTTACTTTTATTCATCGCCTCAAACGCATTGCTTCACAAGCATTATTGAGTGACAAGTCCCTGTGTTCCACCTCGGATTAACCGAGAAACTTGCGTTTTCATTATACTTGACGAGAGGGCAAGAAAAATTGTGATAGGAACGTATGGTCATTGCATACTAGATTAACGTATACTTTTATTCCAACGCATGACCTCAGACGCATGGGCATAAACACATAACTTAAGACATTCAGCACATAACAAATAATGCGTTCACACCCTATAATTTTCCTACCAACAAGTTTTTGGCACCGTTGTCAGGGACTTGGCAGCTAATGGTTTGTTAAGTTTTGTGTTTTCGCAGACACCCTGTTAGCTTGGGCGTATTGTAGCTTGTGCGACCAAGCTACAAACAATATTTGAAGTATAGGCGATGTGTCGAAAGTCAATGTTGACCCCGAGATAGAAAGGTCATCTGTCGCACAAGCTGGAAGCAATCTTAGGCGCATGTCAACCATCATGCGTCCAAAAATTGCTAGAAGCTCCAATGGTTAGGACAACGAGTCTCGACCTAAGCAGTTGAGATCAATCTTCTGCATGGAAAACTCCGTGCGGTGGCTTCACTCCAATTTCTCGAGGGACGTCTTCTACTCTATCTTTACTTTGCTTTCCTAGTTAACTTTATTTATTTGATCATTGTTATTTTGGATATGCGGCTGCTTCCTTGGTTGTGGTGTGTTTACTCCTTGTAGGTGCGATAATAACTCTTCTCGGTACGCAGTTACAACAGAAGAATCCTCCCCATCCTTTAACGCATGGCTTCAATCGCATGAGCTTCAATGCATTGTCGCATGCGTTATTGTACTTAAGGTTCTTTTCTTGTTATCTTTTATGCATTATCCTTTTGAAATTTTCCTTGTCTGATTGCAGTCCTTTGCGATGCATCTATGATGGTACAAATAATTCGTCGCATCAGCTAACTAGGCATCGCAAGGTGCTCCTTAAACTGAATTAAACTTACTGTCCATTTAAATGCTTAGAATTGTCTCATCACTCTATTATATGGTTTAAACTCTTTAAACTAAATTAATCAACATTCGTTAACTACTAAGTCACTCCACTAAAGTCTAATAGTTGCACTCCCCTCACTGTAGATATACTTCTGTCCACTTGATATAACCATAATTAGTAAGTCAACCTTTCACAGGTTGTTCGTAATAACGATGGGGTCCAAAGTTGTTTTACCCTCGAGATTACATCTTGCTTCTTAATTCCACTGATCCAATTCACTGTACAGAATAGAGTGATGAGACAATTCTAAGCATTCAAATTCGAATTAAGGAAATTAGTAATTATATACGATATAATTACACGTTTAATTATCGAGTTAAACAAAATTGGAGAATTGGATAATATTCAAATTTGATTTAAATATTAATTTCATTAATAGAGATTCATAATCAAGGAGTTGGTGTTTTCTTAATTTAATATTTGATATTAAATTATTTAGGTAATATATTTAATTATTTTTAAGAATTAATTTTGTCCAAAATTAATTATAGACTTAATTTTTGTTTAAAATGAATGGTTTTTATTTAATATTAACTATTTAATTAATATTATATCAATATTGGTTTTTTCCATTTTTGAAATTTGATTTGAAAAGAAAAATGGTAATTCTCTTTTTCATTTATTAAAAAATGGAAAAATGAATTAGTGGAAAATTCCCATTTTTTCCACTATCTAATACACCTTAATTCCAATAAATCATTGAGGTATTTAGTGTCAATAAATTATGCAATCTAATTGCATGAAATTTTTTGAACTAAAATCAGTTCAATTTGCTGTGATTTTTTTTTTTCATGCATTTTGATTTTAAAAGAAAAGGGTTTCTCTCAAGTTCTTCACCAAACACTTGAAACCTCTCAAATTTTCCTTCAAATTCCAGTTCATTTTAGATCCCATTCAATATAAGGTCTTAGAGGATAGTAAGGAAGATCAAGTGGTGATTTACAAGCATTTGAAGAAGAAATTTGAGCTAAAGTTGCTAAGTTGAAGAGTTCCAAAGGTAATCTCAAAACCCTATTCTTGTTATGAACATGCATGTTTCTATGCAAAAATTGGTGGAATTAAAGTGCTTAAGATCCTAATTGCTTCTGCTAATTGCATGCTAACTCTAACACGCCTCTTGGTCCGATAGGTCATTAAATTATCCTAAGGTGGTTCGAAAACTCTAAGGAACAACCAATGTCAACTTTTCTTATAAATACACCACTTATGTCTCCATATGAGGTAAATTAGAAGTTCTGATTTCTTCTATACATCTAGTTCTCTTACTAACTTAGGTATTGAAGCCCTTTTTGCTTTGTTTTATAGGTCATCTATTCCCTAAATTATAAATTTACAGTTGTTGTCACATGAGGCTACGTATGTTTACCCTTGGCCAAATTTGGCATCAACATACATGAATCCCATGTGAGTCCCATTTATGTTAATCCTAAAATGCCCCCCTTAGCTTTTTTTTTTTTTAAAAAAAAAAAATCACTGTAATTAATCTGACAGCTTCACTAATTACACTGTACTTAATTTATCAAATTTACAATCGAGCTCTATCAAGATTATGGAAAAACACATGGGATGTACATGAGTTCAATTTATGTGTTAATCTTAAAATGTCTTTAACAACTTATTTAATTGCATTGTAATTAATCTAACAGCTTCATTAATTATAATTAATTATTTTAACAAATTCATAATTGGGGTTCTATTTATTTCATTTTAGATATTCAATGTGAATTAAGTTTATCTTTCTATACAGATATTTTGAAATAATTTTTGTTCCATAATTTGAAAATTCTCTAATTTTGTATCTAGAGAATCTTTTATCTTCAAATGTTGATCTACATTTTGAAATCTCATATTATATATTACTTTTCCCAAATCTGACTTTCTATATTTATATTCTATTTTCAGTTAATCCTTACTAAATTATATTATTTTTATATTGTTCTTAACATTGTCTTTATTATAAATTCGTTTTAAACATGAAATATAAGAATGTCTCATTTTTACCAAATTTTCTTATTTTTAAATTTTGAATCATCATTATTTTTATTTTTATTTTGTTTTAAACATGAATTATAGGGTTTAGTTCTTAATTTCTTATTCTTATCAATGAAATCAACCTCAAAAGAAGGGTCGAAGCACTAATTTGTAGATTTTAGGAACTGTGATTTATCTTCAAATCCCTAATGCATGCATTTCGGTGTTTGGAAAGTTGTACATTAAAGCTTTTCTTCAAAATAATGAGTAAAACACAACTAATCGACGATCTCACTTTTCAGATTATGGATTTTTCTTATGAAATTTTTAAATATCAATAAAGTAGCTTGATAATCAAAAGATTGATTGTTTTTTAATTTTTTTTTTTTTATTATTAGTATCGTGGGGGTAGTGGAGAGGGGTTAGTTGGGATCAAATTTTTATAAAAAAAAAAAAATAAATAAAAATAAAGAGTTTGATCCTAATGCCGACACAAATAAATGAAAATGGAATGTATTGGATACCTCTATTGTCATGGTATATGGAGTAGCTTTGGAAAAATGTGTTTTATGGAGAACTTTGAAGAGCTTGATAATCAATTAATGGAGAGTTCGATAATATGTCGTTCATGTTTCAAACAAAATTAAAAGAAAGATAATGATGGCTTTGGGATGATAATTAGTGTTTTTTAAAATTAAAAAGACCTTTGTTACACATATTATTCCCCACCCTATATATTAATTCAATACGTTTGAAAAAAGAATTATAAATTTATAGAAAGTTTTGAGTTTATGAGAAATTATGGAGAAAGGCTAAGGATGTATGGTGGCACGTCATGCATGATGAAATTTTCATGGTGTGGATAGGCGTTGACTTTTTCATTTAAGTTGACAAAAATTCTAACGGATACGATACGTGCCACAACATTCTTTTTTTTGCTTCTTAATTATTATCATTATTAATTTTTTTAGGCATGTGAACACTTTATAAAACTTATACGTTACCCCCACAAAGATAGGTGTGGTCCGCCAAATTGATCAATAAAAAATTTTCATGTATCAAATATTTTTTTAAAAAAAAGAAAACTTAATTATTCCATATGAAAAAGGGAGAGATGTAGGCTGCAGTTTTAAACCTCAATACTTTAATCTTTTTCTTCATATTTTTAATCTATTTTTGTCGTATTTAAAACTTATTATGCCTTATATATAAATACATATTCACACACATTTTCGTCTTGGCCTATAATCTTAGCCTTTTCTTTTTCTTTCTATAATAATAACGATCTTAAATTATTTTTTTTCCCAAAGATAACGAATTGCTAAAAAGAGAAAAATACCTCACAATCTGAGATAAACACAAACAAAACACAACAAAGAAACAAGTTAACGAACAAAGACAAAAAACAGGTGAAGCACACACACATAAAACACGGTGGATTTCTTATGGGCCCAAGGGGAGCTTAAGCCCCCTCAACTTGATGTTTTCTATATAATATATATCAAAACTGTTTATTGACCATCCTCTCTAAACTTGATGTTTAGAGAGGATGGTCAATAATATATATCAAAAAGAGAAAAATACCTCACAATCAGCCACTACGCACTTAA
>NC_052360.1:75835148-75921066 GCF_009727055.1 Benincasa hispida | reverse complement strand
GAGAAAGATCCTCTGCAGGCGCTTCATAATTTAAATATTCATTATGCTCTTCAACGCCCGACCATGTCTATGCACGTATGAAGACGAAGGACCAGCCTCTGAGTCATAATGTCCTGAACCAAATGCTGGCATCAATCATCATCGGACTAACATAATCAGTTTAACTCTGCGTCTGCATCATAGGGGCAACTCTTCCACATTATGTGCAACTTCATCAAACTCATCCTCTTTCCCGAACAGGTTTCTCTACGTCTAGGAGCTGGTGGAAGAACAATAAGTATATCGATGACATATAATGAATTTCCTCCATATAGCTTTGGTTTTGTCACTAACATATAGCAAGACCGGTTCAGATCAATTCCGCAACTGTCACCGGAGTCTACTGTTGTTCCGATTCTCTGTGAATTAATAAACAATTAGACAATATTTAAAATAAATTTAAATTAAAAAAATTAGTAAATATTCATTCATTTAACCAGATGACCCAAGGCAGTTGCTCCCGAACGAGTGACGTAGCACCTTGTGATATTATTAATCAAATGAATATATTCTGGAGTGACATCTGTGTCACACTGTTCAAGATGAAACCCACACTGCAATAAACGCTTGCACCGATAGTGCCATGACTACCAAATGTGCAACTTTTTCAGACCAATCTCCAGTCCTTAGGTCAATATAATGCAGTAGGGTTCAGTATTACAAGGCGATGGGATTCTGCTGAAAACCGAATTGTCTCATCACCCTGTCAGGAAGATGCCACTCACCAATGTGAAAACATATAAGATGACTCATCGTCGCCAAATGTTTTGACCATTTGTACAAAAATAGGCAAAGTAATGCAACAATAATTTTGTACGCTCCCAAATAAACTTGAAACACAAAATATTATATTAGAGAATATTAAAGACAAATACAATAAAAATGTGAAATAAAATAATCAATTAGGTTTAGTGTAATGTACATGTTCAGCGTTGAAACAGATCAAACATATATCATAATACTGGTTGACTACATGTGTGGCTGTTCTTAGTCACACAAATTTTGTCTCTCCACCTAAATTTTTAAATTAATAATTTAGAATTTAAAATTAACTGGACAATGATATAAAAATTAAATTGAATTAAAAACAACATACCGAGAACCGTAGGCTCGTCCAACTAACTGAGTGTCAATTAACATGATTGTAGCTGTGGAGGCCATTGTTGGAAATCGCTCCCAAGCCCATGTTGCAAAAGTATGAGAGGCCCCGCTATCTCTCGAACCTTAGGTCTTGTTTGCTTTGCATAGTTGTCTATACAACCATGCCAAGCATGCTCCACCCCATGAAATAACCGCCCGCATCATGGAGGTTAACTAACAGTGGCAAGGAACATCAAGTGCAACAAAAATGACTTGATTTATCTAAAAACATACTTCCACCCATCATTTGTAGTGTATATGCTCACGCATATCTTATGACGGTTTCCTCGTCTGCATCATCTGGTGAGCTCAACGAAATTGTGTTCCTAAACAATATTAAACTTAACCTTGATCCTTTAATCTTGTCGACAAGTGGGGTCGCACAGAGGTACAGTTGACAAATTTCTAACTAGTCATCGTACATCACTCCGATGACCGGCTCACCGCCAACAGATTAACTCCAATAACACTTCTATGTCTTGTAGAAATGATAATGCACTCTCCAAGAGACATATGGAATGTATGCGTCTCGGGCCTCCATCTCTCGACCAAGGCTGTAATCAGATGTCAGTCCAACTGAATAAATCCTGCCTCTCGACGTCTGCAAGATATTTCTCCAGTAGTACGATCTCGCCATATAACATACGATCGATGAATGGACTGGTCGTGCAAAACATCAGGATCAACAGGTCCTGGGGTTATCTTGACGCTCCAATGCATCCCTTATTTCTGCTCTTCTTTTCTCGAAAATAGTTCACACATTTGAAGAATGTTATCTGAGCAAAGAGCATTTATAGGCAACATTCGGCTCCTTTGAGGACTCCATTTATGCACTCTGATAGATTTGTTGTCATTCCACCCATATCTGAATCCTCCATCATGTGCAAGTCCATTGCTCTAAACTAATGTTGTTAAAAAAAACTTAGACAGCTCCGATTTATTCCTTTGATATCTTCTATTGCCTTTGTTGAACTTTTGAATTTGAAACTGACACCCGACACGATAAACATAAACTGACACCCGAAAAGTTCACGTTATCACAACAAGATGGATTAGACAGAACCAGCTACTCGACAATGAGTGGATTTTGTAACCAGTTAGGACATAATCGAAGAAAAGTGTCCTTCGTTACTAAGATGGACTCTAGATAGTTAGGGATTGAATAATAAATAATTTTTTTTATATATATTCATTTTATTGTTATATTTAATTTTTTTTATTATAATTTATTGTATATTCAAAATTTTTATAATAATCTACTGTATATTCATTTTTTTTTTTTTTTTTTTTGTAATCGATAAAGTTTTACATTATAATAATTTAATATATTATTCAATTTGTTGTCTAATGATTATTCAATTATAGTATAATAATCTAATATATTCAATTTATTGTCTAAATGATTTATTCATTCAATTATAGTATAATAATCTAATATATTCAATTATAGTATGATTATTAGCTCTTTTTTTCTCTTTTTTTTATATATATTTCTATGGAAAGTTTAAATAAAGTGAAGACTCTCACTCTCTCTTAAGATCTCGCTCTGTTACTTTCGCTCTTTCCTAAGATCTCGCTCTCTCGATCTCACTCTCGCTCTCTCCTAAGATCTCGCTCTCTCACTCTCACTCTCTCTCAATATCTCGCTCTCTCCTAAGATCTCGCTCTCTCATTCTCGCTCTCTCCTAAGATCTCGCTCTCTCACTCTCACTCTCTCTCAATATCTCGCTCTCTCTTTATTGTTGTTATTTTTCCATTAATGATTACTAGCTTTTATTTCTTCTGGAACAATCACAAACACTTTTTTTATTATGGATCTACTTTTTTGTTCATAGACAAAGCTAATTCGGAATTGTCTTTCATTCTAAGGCATAACTTGTATCCATGCGCTTCATATTCACTTGGAGTTCGCTCCCAGAAATATAGCCATCCCCACCCCCTCACGTCAATCCCACAAGCCTCCGTCTAATTCGAAATGATAACAAAATGCATAGGTTGTTAGAAGCAGCTCGAGTACACAGATGCATATAGTATACCATCTCATTACTTTATTTCCTCTATGAGGGAAAAAGAAAAGTAATAAACCTGCAATCTCGAGGGTGGATGTGTGTCAAAACTTCAACCTTCGACAACCTAAGCGAGATCGCTAGATTTCCCTTGTTGAGGGTTGAAGTTTCGGCTTATGTATTGTTTCTAAGTTTTTCTTTGTTCGTCGAGTTCTCAACGTTCGACCTCTAGCCTCGAATTCCCAAAACAACAATATTTCTCTAATAAGTTTCGAAACAACAATATTTCTCTAATAAGTTTTGAAAACAACAATATTAATATTGAAGGTCCCAAAATGTACCTATCATTGCTTAAAACTTTAAGACGAAGATAATTTCTCCTTAAAAATAGCATTTGGAAGAGAGATTTCTTATTGAAGTAGATTAAATCAAATTTCTTTGTTTAAGTAGATTAAAATTTCACAAATTTGATCATAGATCAAATGATTTTTTTTTGGGACAATATGTGGGGTGAGGAGATCGAACCTCTGACCTTAAGGTTAATAGTACAGATTTGATCTAGTCAAGTTATGCTCTTTTTGGCCATAGCTCAAATGGTTAAGATATATATTATTGACGCAAATAGTCAGAAGTTCAAAATTTATACCATTCGTATATTGTTTAACTTGAAAAAAAAATGTAGAGAAAGTCCTCCTTGTAGGGGGATGTCCATTTTTTCCTCCCTGCAAGACCCCGTGGAACCGACTCCTAAAGGTGCGGGAGAGAGTTTCCACAAGGAATGCATTTCCCATTTTCGTTCTTTGTTACGTGCCATATTATTGTTATTATTTTAATATATATGTTTGAAACTATTTGAGACGTTTTGTAAGATTTAAATTTAATGATTTAGTTACTGATTTATATATTTTTATATAGTTGAATTTTAAATGATTTGAGACTATGATGTAATGTTTTTTTTTTCCTTGAAAAGTGCAATATTTAAATTTAAACTTTATAGTTGAACATTCTTAACTATATTTTTAGATAATCATCTTAATTTAATAGGCATATGAAATATTATTTAGTTTTGTTAAGATAGTTCAAGAATTTTCTTTACTTCGTGAAGATGGAGATAAAGTACAGGACGAGAATAAGGAAAAGCACGAGAATGTCATTCTTGTCTTACCCATCCTTAAGAGACGAACCATCAATTTACCTCTTGCTCTCAAATTTCAAAAGTCAATATTGTTATGATAAGTAATTGAAATTTTTTATAAAATAATTTTTAATGCCTTTAGATACTTATTTATATATATATATATATATATGCTCACTTTAGATTTGTATTAAATAAATTCTTAAATAAAAATTATACCTCTAATGATTTTTTTTTTAAAAGTTTATCAAAACAGAATATTTAAATACTTTAAAAATTAAACTTAAAAATTGAAGATTCTTTTTTTTTAAAATAAAAATAAAAAAATAAATAGGTAAAAAGTCTCAAACAATTTTGAGCGATAATTGTAATGATGGTTGTTTGAAGGCCGACAACGTGGTATAGAAGGTTTGATCGCTGTTTACCTTCATTATTATTATTTTTTCCAACCTCTTGACCCTTCAAATTTTGAACATTTCCAAAAATATCCTTATTTTTTATTTTTTTATTTTTTATTTGGCCAAATAAGTTGAATTCTATTTTATTACTTTTGAAAGTTTTTCTTCTCCCTGCATTAAAATAATAATAGTAATAATAAAACAGTTTTTTTTTTCTTTCTTTCTTGGACAAGTGCTTGGTAAATTATAATATTATATGGTTCAAAACCGCTTTTTTACCTATTATTATTTCTGTAAAAGAAGCTTCAAATTTTCAATAACTTAGAAAATGAGTTTTCTCCCATAGTTTATTGTTTCTTTTCAGACGTGGCTAACAATTCTATAAATAATTATATATAAACTAATTGAGATTGCTGTTTATAATATTTGTTTACGATACTTTTTTTTTTAATCATTTCATTTTTTATTTTTAGTTTTTTAAAATTAAGTCTATTTACTTTCCATTTCTTCTAATGATTTGTATTTTTCTCAAGTACAATGATTAAATTCTTAGTCAAATTTCAAAAACAAAAGTAAGTTTAATTTTTTTTTTAATTTTAAATAAATGACTTGATTTTTTAAACCATTAGAAAAAGTAGATAACGAATGAAGAAATTTGGAGGTAGAAGTAATGTATATAAACTTAATTTTTTTAAAAAAAAATCAAATGGTTACCAAACATACATAAATTATCTGTTTTTACATTTATTGAAACATGCATATGAAATTAAACCTAATGTTAAAAACAAAATCAATTTATTTATTTTAGTTTTCAAAATAGTTTTTCAAGACTTTATTTTGTTTATGAATTTTGGCTCATAATTCAAGTATGTTATCTAAAGTCGATAAAAAAAACTCAAAAATAAAATAGTTATTAAACTAGACTTAAATAATTACTTTTAATTATGAAAACTAGACTAAAGATTAATAATAAAAGAAAAGAATATCAATAATTTGTTGAAATCATATTATTCCATAATATTTAATACCTTAGTTTAAATATGAAGCTTTTGTTGACTATTTTCATTTTCATGTTGCATTTTTTATGGATCTTAAGGGGGCGTTTGAGGCAAGGGTTACCATCAAAATATAATAACCACCTCTTGGTACAATAAAAACTATTTTAAGACCTCAAATTAACTACAATCAACATTATTTCAAAACTCTCATTTGCTACAGTATTTACTATAGTTTTTACTATTTTACATTCATTATTTTTTTTATTATTTACTACCGTGTTTACTATTTCATTCTTAAATTAAAATAGTTTATATCTCAAACACATATTATTATAACATAAACTAAAATAATCTACACCCGAAAAGCAAACTATCATAACTCAACTATAATAACATATAATAACTAACCTATTGTCCCAAATGCTCCCTAATATGTTCAAACCAAAAGACATATTTCAAAATATGTCCTATTATTATAAAACATGTTTTTATGCTAAAAACTGTTTTCAGATGCCACTTGTTTTCATCTAAATCAATTTACTATTGTTACCACACGAAGGTTAAACTTTATTTTCGGTCAAAATTTTGGCATCAACAAAAAAAAAAAAAAAAAGTATAAAAAGTAAAACAAATAATTTAATTTGAAAACATAAAAGTCTAAGTGGAAAGAACCCAAAAAACAAAAAAACAAACAAACAAAAAAAAAACAAACAAACAAATTTCTAACTAATCTATATTTTTTGAATCTCGGGAGAATGAATACTTAGGTGTCATTTGGTAATCATTTCGATTTTTGTTTTTGTTTTTTAAAATTAAATCTATGGATACTACTTTTACCTCTAAATTCATTTCCTTGTTATCTACTTTTCATTAATGGTTTAAAAAACCAATCCAAATTTTGAGAACTATAAAAAGGTATATTTCAAAAAGTTGTTTTTGTTTTTTAAATTTGGTTAAGAATTCAACCATTGTACTTAATAAAGATGCAAAGAATGTTAAGACATGTGGATGAAATAAGTTTAATTTAAAAAAAAAAATCAAATGATTACTAAACAAACCTTCGTTTTTATTAATGATCCCATGTTTAAAACAAAGAAAAAACATATGACCTCATTTAATGATTAGAAATATCTCTACCCAGTTAAAATTTTAGTTGGATCAAAGACTTTAGCGAAAAGTAGCAAATTAAAAAATAACAATAATAAATAATAATTGATAATCTTGTAATAATAAAGAAACCAACTGATATTTCTCTCAAGTCTCAAATTGCTTTAAATGCATGTGGATTGGATCTCACGTGCAGCACCTTAAAAAAATAAACTCATTATAAGGAGGAAAAAAAAAAAAGGAAAAAAAGAAAAAAGAAAAGGGAAAAGCTAAAATGCAAGTAAAGGAAAAAATACGCTTTCCAATTTACTCGTGAATGATTTATGAAAAAAATTTCTTTTCTTTTCTTTTCTTTTTTTTTTTTTCTTTCTTTTGGTTAATTTTATTTTTAAATTCTGTCATCTTTAATAAAAATTTAATTCCAGATGATTGAAATTCTGCTCATTTTTAATATTTGTCATTAGGGCCCATTGACAAAATGTTAGTTTACTATTCTTTAAAATATTGTCATATACTTCGGCCATAATTTTAATGTTTTTGATATTAATTTAATACTGCCAATAAATTTAATGACAAGAAACAATTAACATTGTCATTCTTTTAAAGTCAAAGCTCCATATTCTTATAACTTTATTTGTTTTAACAACAAAAAAAAAAAAAAAAAAAAAAAAAAAAAAAAACAAGAAAGAAAGAAGAAAGAAAGAAAGAGAGAAATTTAATGAACTGCCGTGTTAGCATTTCAGATCATTTGTTGTTAGTGGTATGACAAATGCTAAACACGAACTATAATTTAAAGTTTATAAACGCAAATTATGTTTAAGTTAAAAAAAACAAGTAAAACTGAGCATAATATTCAAAATAAAAAATGAAATTCATAATGTAATTAAGATATTAATTTTTTATCCACATATTAATATTTTGTAAATTGGACATCGATATAAATGAATGAATCGAGCATTATAAAGAAAATTGATGGAACATAAGAAAAAAAACATATAAATATCATTAATATAAATATAAAAAAAATAATAAACTTTCCAACTTATGAATCTAGGGTAAATATCCATGCACCAACATAAATTTTTTTATTTTAACTCGTGTAGAAACCCACTTTAGTTACCATAAACACTATTTCAAAATTTATCTTTAACTATAATGAACCAACCCACTGTTAGTTACAGTAAATATATAATGCATTTTTTTCCCCGATGGACACTTAAATAATTTTTGTTGAATTTTTGTACGTTCAAGTACATAGAAATATATTCACAAAATTTTTGAATTTGTCCATGCGTGCTCGAGACGATCATTTTTATGGTGATTATACACCAAAATAAAATAAATAATTTTTAAATAAAATTCAATAAAAATGGTCCGCGAAAACTAGAGTTGAGGTTGGAGTCGTTTATATATAAGAAAGGTGTTAGCACCTAACAACACTCATTTAAAATATGGTGGTCAAATTTTAAATCTTGAATTGGTTTTTTTTTTTTTTTTTTTTTTTTTCAAAGAAATTCATTTGAAAAAATAAGTTCTAAAACAAATATCTTATTTTACTCATCAATATTTGAAATAATGATCGGGATAAATTCCATCAATTAGACTATATTACAATTGTGAAAAAATTCCCCCCTCAATAATGCAAGGAATTATTACATTTTATTAAAATCTGTCATAGAAATAACACTTTAATAAAGTTTTTTTTTATTTTAATAAAACAAACATTAATTAAATTTATTTTTTTTTACGATCAAATCTCGAACTCTTAAAGTTGGGATCCCTCACCTCAAGAATCTAGAAAATCGGACCCTCAAATTTCATATATCATATCATAGGAATTTTTAAGGAAAAAGCACGGTGAAGCAAATTATTAAAAAACCTTTTGAAATAATATATTAGTTTTTAAATATTCAAAAACACCCGAAGATTGTAATTTAAAGAAAAAAAATTAGATGACTTAAAAAGAGTTTTAGAAAATATTTTAAAAACTTAGATAAATTTAAATTATAAATCAAATATGATTTAATATGAACATTACACAAATAAAAACACAACTTAAGAAACATGATAATACATTAAGTAAACATAAAATAACGTGTTAATATTTTTAATAAAAACATATTGGAGATCAATCTCGACCTCTCAAAGAATAGATTATTCACCTCAAGAATTCTAAAAAATCGGACTCCCAAATTTCTTAGATTTTGTCGTCGGAAATTTTAGAACATCATTCAAAAAAATATTTAAAAGGAGAGATTAAAACTCATTTAATAAAACTCAAACGGAGTTATTTTCAAAGTTTTGAAAATAAACCTAAAGGTGTTGAAAATGCTAGAGAAATTTTACTAAAAAACCAGCATTAATTTAAATATGCAAAGCTACATTGGCAAAAGATACAATTTAACAATGCATTTAAAGCAATAAACGAACTAGCAATGATATTTACAAAGAAATTAAAAATTTAATAAAGCATAAAAGAGGTTGATCTTAGACTCCCAAATAATCAACTTTCTCATATCGAAGATTTTAGAAAATCAGACTCCTAAATATTTTTAGAATCCATCCTGAAATATTTTTTTTTATAAAAAAAATTTAAAATATCAACAAATTTAAACAATTATTAGCAAGAAAATATTAAATTTATCGCAAGAAAAAGAAAAATATAATATTTAAATATGTATATAAAAAAATACTAAAGAAACAATAATTAGTGCTACAATAGAAAAATAAAATAAAAATGCTAATTATAAACATAAAATAAAGATAAATATACACAGAATAAAGTTTAAGAGTGAACTTAGGGAGAAAAGAAATAATAGAGAAAATAATAATATTAATCAAATTGAATATTTTAAACTGAGTTATTATTATTATTAATTTTTATCTATTTTGTACTCTATTCTTTTCTCTCACTCTAAACTGTAGCTTTTTTTTTTCCATCTATCTTATTTTATTACAAAAAAAAAGTAATTCACGAAGAAAAGAAATGAGAAGTAAAAACAAACAATGAATAAAAAAACAAACAACAAGATGTGAAACAATATATATAAACAAATAAAAGAGACTCACGATATAATAAAGAAATAATTGTAATAAAAAGAAAAATAGAGATATAAGAACTAGAACAATAACCAAATATCTAAGCATTTTTTTCCTTTTTAGGGGAGTTTGAAGGAAAAAAAAAAGTTGAAATCCAAAACACTAAACTCTTTTATTGTCCGAAGTATACATCTTTTAGGACCAAGGCCCTATCAATACATCTCCAACTAAGTAAGAGTTTTTCTTGTATGTTGGATTTTTGACATTGTAGAGATTTATTTATTTTATTTTATTTGTTTATTTTTTTTGTAGAACGCTCCCTTAATGTATGTAAAGATGGAGGCCCTAGGGTTTCTAAAGAATAGAGGATTTGGGATATAGTTGCTAGATTTCTTTTCGGAAGAGAAAACGAAGATTTTTGGGTTTGAGACTCCCTAAGGTTTCTAGAGAATGAGGAGAGATTTATTATTTTTTTAAAAAAAAAGGAAAAAGAAGTTGTTTGTATGAAATGGTGGCTTGGGTTTTTCTAAGAGAAAGTTTGGTATTTAAAACCGAAAAATCTTACTCCAAAAGTTATTATTATTATTATTATTAATTTCAAATTTAAAATTTTACCAAACTTGTCCTATCCTTAAAAAAGAATGACAACTTTTGGACAACTAAAATCAAATTCAAATTTTTTCCATGTTTGCTTTGTTTTTTTGTTTTTTTGTTTTGTTTTTTTGTTTTTTTTTTTTTTTGTTTTAACATGACTAAATTGGTTGCTTTAACCAAATTAAAATAAAAGTAAAAAAAAGATAAAAATTAGCATAAAAAAGTGGAAAAGCTTCATATTAGAATTAAAAAAATTAAGGCAAATTAAATTAATAATTAAATTTATTTTTAAAAAAGCCGGACAAAAATAAGTGGCTACAAATGATTTTTGAATTTTCAATTAAATATAAAATAATAGAGAATTTAAAAACTAAAAAAAAAATATTTTCTTAAATTTTAAAAATAAAAATGTAACTAAAAAATATAAAAGATTCATTTTTTACCTTTTTAGCTTTAGTACAAGGGAAAAAATCAACTATAAAAGAATATAATCAAATTTCTTTCATAAATTAAAGTACAAAAATGTAATTACGAAAAAAATTGAAAAAAATATAACGGACTTTTTTTAGTTTTAGTGTATATATCTATCTATATATAAAAGAAACCTACATAATGTAATCAAACTCTTTTCTTAAATTAAAGAATAAAAATCGGAATTACAAAAAAAATAAAAAAATTTCAACTTTGACATTTTTGTAGCTTTAGTATAGTTATAAAAAAAAATAATAAATTCCTTTTTTAAATTAAGGTATAAAAATGTATCCACAAATAAAAAATAATAATAAATAATAATAATAATAAAATAAAAAATAAAAAGAAGAAGAAGAAGAAGAGAAAAGAAAGAAAGATTTGGAAACCTTCACTTTTGACCTTATTTTAGCTTTAACATAGTTATAAAAAATGAAGTATAAAAAAATGTAATCAAATTCATTTCGTAAACAAATATAAAAAGATGTAATGCAAAAAAAAAAAATTCAACTTTGACATTTTTTAGTTTAAATATAATATTAAAAAAAATGAAGCATACAGAAACGTAATCAAACTTCTCTATTAAATTAAAGTATAAAAAATGTGATTATATAAAAAAAATCGAAAAGGTTTCAATTTTGACTTTTTTTTAAGCTTTGGTATAGTTTAAAAATGTAATCAAGTTCAATTAAAGTACACAAAAAGTAATTACAAAAAATTTTGAAAAAGTTTCAACCTCTGACATAATTTTTATTGATAATGAAGCATAAGAAAATGTAATAAAATCCATTTCTTAAATTAAATTATAAAAAAGTTTTAATTACAAAAAAATTGTAGACCATTATTCAAAACTAAAATTAAAATAATTTGTATCCTAAACACATGTTACTTCAAATAAAGATTATTATAATCAATAGACTATAATGATCCATTCAACCTTTAAAATAGTCAATGTGTGATTTAATATTTTAAAAAATTTTATTTGATTTTGAAAATACATTTTGCTTACAAGAAAGAACTCGAGTAAATATGATTTTTAATGGTAATGAATTACAATGTCAGGGAAATTCGGCTCCGCTTCACTTCCTTAACTATTATATTGAATTATTATTCCACCGCATATTTATTGGTATATTATTATACTTTATAGTCCCAACAACATTTATTTATTTTATCTTTTTTGGGTTCCAAACAATTAAATCAAGACTCCGATTTTTAAGTTTGATTTTTTATGGCATTAATGAATGCTGCTTGAGATTCTTTCTCCACCAAATTAGATATTTATTTATTTTATCAAATTTGAATAATAAATATTAAACACTGTGTCTATTTAGTATTATTTTTCTTAGTCACGATTATGTATCTAGACTTAAATTACGTTCACTTTGGCTTTTGATAATGACATTGGTCGAAAAAATACTAGTTAATATTTATTTTTTTTTCTAAAAATATTATTTTGATTCTTGTGCTTTAGAATTTGTTGTTAAATCTAGTACATCTAATTTAAAATGTATAATTTTAGTCTCTATATTTTCAATGCAATCTTTTAAATTTAATTCCTAGATGTTAATTTTTATTGAATTTGGTCATTAAAAAAATAATTTTCATACAATAAAATACACTATATGTGAATATGTTTCTAGGTGATAAAAGCTCTTGGAATAATCAACAATAAACTTAGGAGGGAATAATTTCAAATTTATTTAAATTATAAAGACTAAAATTAAACATCTGAAAATATTAACCTAAAATATAAGTACCAAAATAATATTTAAACATATTTTATTTAATTAAAGAATAATGTGAGAGTGATAATTCAAACTTTAACATTTTGATCCATGCTCATGTATTAAAATTTAGATGACATTACTTTATTTGGTAGCCAATTTAATGGATTTTGGAGACTTGCATATTGCCAACGTACCAAAACAAAATTACTAGAAGTAATGGAGATTTAAACATCTAATCTTAAGGAAAAAAATATATTTACTAAAAATATAGCGAAATTGATGATTATATATATATACTTAAAAAAATTGTTCATATTTGAATTAGGAATGTTGATGGAGAAGAACAATGAAAAGATAACTTTTTTTTTTCCGTTCTCCTTTTCACCCCTATCTAATTCTCCCTCTTGTGAAATTATTAGTTAAAATTTTCCGTTTAGTTTTTATTTTAATTCAATTAAACTAAATGAGTTATTATGGAATTTTAAAAATCAAATAGTTAATTTCTCATTATGATAAAAAGAAATTCATTTAGGTGGTCAACTCCCACCAATAATCTTCATTTGAAGAAAACTTTATTAAATATCCTATTAAGGATAAATATTCAATCATATGACTAAAACCTTTCAATTATTAAAGTTACTAAACTATTGAACTTTAAACTATGAATTAATCGCAGTAATAATAACAGTAATAATAAATTTAAACTAGAAAAAAGGTAAATACGGTGGACTAAAAAACAACCTCCCTGTATATTATGTATATGTATATTTTGAGTATTGAAATCAAAATAAAACAAATAAAGGTAAATAAGGGGCTTTGATGCGCATGTTTGGAATCTTAAGCTTAAGAATGTTAGGTCTAAGATTAGACTGAGAGGTTTAGGTAGCCTGAATTTAAAAGAATTGTGTTTGGATTACAGACTTAAGTAGCATGAGAATGAAGTTTAGATTTATAAATCTTTAGCTGCATGAGAATGAAATTTAGATTTATAAATCTTTAGTTTGTGAAATATTTTATTGTATTTAATAGTTGGTTAGAGTTTAGATTAGTTTAAATTTGTCATCTTAATTATTTTAATATAGTTAAGTTTAGAATAAAATTTAGATTTTTTTTAAAAAAATTGAAATAAAGATTTTGATTAAAATTACATTTTATTTAATCTATTGTTTTACTAATTTGATATTTTAATTTTACTAGAATTTTTAAATAAAATTTCTTAGATTTTTGTCATTTTAACTAATTTGAAAATTATCATTTTTTTACCGTAATACACTAGCTTAAATTAGAAATAAACTAATATTTTAATATTAAATTTAATTATTGAAAAAATATACTTTTTTTTAATCAAATTACATTTGAGAAATAAAAAATCATAAGTTTTGAGTTTTAGTTTTTATTTGGTCTCTAATAGTTTTAAACATTTTAAATCCTTACGTTTAGAAAATAATTCTAAGTCTTCCAGCTAAACCAACGAAAAAATGAAAATGTTATTAAATTAAATTAGGGCTTTCTACCCATATAGTCAAAATAAATATACATATACAATTGCAGTCTAATGGGATGTTTGAAATGACTTAGAAAAATATATCTTCTAAAAAAGTATTTTCATTGAAACACTTTTGATAAAAACTCATCAAAATAAAAAACACACATGTATTGCAATTCTTTCTTTAAAGTGTTTTTATATACAAATTTGTCTATTTGTTATATACTAAGAGTGTTTTTATTAATGTTTTTCAAGGTTGGCTGGTCGCCGAAGGTGGCAATCAAAGGTTGGCCGAAATTTTGACAGTGTGGGGAAAGGAGGTTGCCAGAGGTTGGTCGATGGTGGTCAGAGTTGGCTAGTGGTGGCCAGAAGTTGGCCGATGACGGCCACCGAGGTGGTAGTCGGAGTTAACCGATGGTAGTCGTCGGAGGGTGGTAACGGTTGTCGAGGTGGCCATTGGAGTTGGTTGACTGCGATTGGATTTGGCCGGGGACGGTCGTGGTGGTGGTGGCCAGAATGGGCCGGCGGCAATCGCTGAGGTGGCAACCGGAGTTGGCCGACAATAGTTGCCAAAGGGTGGAGGCCGGAGTTGCTTGACAAGGGTCATCGAAGGTGGTGATTGGTAGTCATCAGAGGGTGGCGGTCGACTATCGCCAGAGGATGGCAGTCAGAATTGGGTGGTGGTGGTCGCCAAAAGTGGTGTCCAGAGGTTGACCGACATACTTCCTAAATCAAATTATATATAAAAAAAGGGGGAGTAAGCGATGGGTTCTATTCAAACCTATGGAAAAGGGATGTAGAGGGTTCCTAAATCCATACCCCAAACAAGGGTTGGGATTAACAAACCCCCCTAAAAGGTTTGGATGTCCTTGCAAACAACAAAAGTCATCTATTGGATGGTCTTCAATCCAAATCTTCGAGTGTTTGAAGTGACTAGCATGAATTGCAAGCTCATGAGTTGCAACATTTCCTTCACGCTTGATAAAAAGAATCCCAAGGATGAAACTACTTTGCTGTTTTGAACGAAGAGCATCAACAAAACCTTGTAATTCATTTAAATACATCTCTTGACTTGTTAAAAGCTTATGTATAATTTGAGAATCAACTTCAACCCAAAGAAGGGTGTAATCCAACTTCAATAGAGGTAGTAATGCCGTTAAAAGGAGCTAAAACTTTTGATAATTCGATTGATCCAACAATAACCTAGTAAGATTCAAACATAAGCAGCATCTCTTCCATCAAATTTTGAGCAATAGCACCCAACCATACAGAACTATTGAAAACTGATACATTTGAATTGACTTATATGAGTGCAATGGATGAGGAAGCTATCATGAAGAGAACGCAATGAGGTCATCAGTGGCTGTGCCAGGACTATGGGAACCTAATCTAGAAGGGGGCACCAAAGCAACACTGACATCTCAACCACTTACACGACCGTTTGACTGACAAATTAAACCATGATCAAATTCCTCCAGATAATCACAAGCCCATTGAATTGTGATCTTTAGCGCATGTTGAGACTCCTAAAAAACAAGACCATTGTGTTACTTTCATAATACTATCACAATATGGATGAAAAGATGAATCTCCATCGAAAAAAACCGAATAGCTCTTACAACACCAACAATATGCCAAAAATTTAATATGACACAATTAATGAAAAATAGTGTAACTTTTTCACCGCATCATACCCATTACCCACAGATATTTAGTAGCTAGAATTTAGCTAGGATTTGCTAGAATTTAGCCGGAGATTAAAAAAAGCAAATATATGAGAAATTATATTCATAAAAGAACCGGATTATCATGAAACAAAAGGAAATGAGTGTTTCATGAATTAATATAATAATTAAAGATAGAATGGAAAATGAATAGAGCAGCAATTGACCATTGATTGTGGAACACAAAGAAAAGGAATTTATAATAATTAAAAAATGATTGGAAGATTATATTTTAATTAAGTAACAATAAATAAAAATAAGTTATTCTATCCGCTAATCAATGGGAATGCAGTCAAACTGAAATGATCAATTCCACTAATTTTGCGCACTACTACGTGGCCTTCAGACACTAATTTCAATTTTTCTTAAAAAAATCCTTTTTTTTTTAATAAATAAAATTGAAGTCAAGATGTAGATTGTAGAAGAAGGAGAAAGGAGCTGTGAGATTTTTAATTTTTAATTTTTGGTATCAAATTGGGGAAAATAATAATAATAATAATAATAATAATAATGATAAAAAAAATATTTATTGATATTTGGGTCTTCCATTTGTGCCTGACGCAAGCTGAGAATGGAGGAGTTTGAACGAAGAAAAAAGTGGCATTGAGATTGAGGGCTTTTCTTCTTCATCTTCCATCTCCTCTTCCTCGTACTCTCTGCAACTTTTTTTTTTTTTTTTTTTTTTAAAAAAAAATTCTTTTCCCCCTTTTTGACTTCACCAATTTCTTCGATTTCTTTCCTTCTCCCATTTTCTGAAGGGACATACCAGAACAAAAGGAGCATCAAAATGAAGACTTCTTTGAGGAAGTTGAGGGGTTTTGGACTGCATAAGCACGAACCTAGGGACCGTATAGATCTTCGTCCTTTGGCTCAATTGGATGAGCTTGCTCAGGCTTCTCGGGTATCTTCTTTTGCTCTTTCTCGCTTATCCTCTTGGGGAATTGCCAATTCTAGAGGGAATTGCGCAATCTATGCCAGGGTTGTTTTAGTTTTCTTCAATTTTTAATCCCCACTTTTTGTTTTTGCTTTTTCCTTTAATCTTCTCAGTCTCCTGAAGTTTTTAGCTCTGTAACTCAATTCTTACTATTGGGATTTTGTTTCTGGCAATTCATTTACATGTTTTAGATGCACGAGGAAGAATGGAAATGGGAATTTAGGGTTTTGGAAGTGGTGGGAAGAGATTGGATTCTCATTTCTTCCCCTTTTTTCTTCTTTTTCTCTTTCTTTCCTTTTTCGTAGGAGTGTTTCAGGATTATTTTAAGTGTTGATGTCGTGAAATTTTTACTGGTTAGTGTGGTATTGTGCTTTCAGGACATGGAAGAAATGAGAGACTGTTATGATAGCTTACTTTCTGCAGCTGCCGCTACAGAAAATAGTGCTTACGGTAAAATGTTTAGATCAATCAATGTTCTAACTTATCGAGTTTCAGTTAACTGTCTTTTATATCTCTTATCAGCAGCTTGAATGAAGAGGCTGTTATGATCATGGCTTACTTCATTTACATGCTTCCCCTTACATTTTCTCTGCAAATAAAATGCAATAAGATATGAATGCTATGTTTGCCGTGATCTTATTTTGATTGTAGATTTAAGGATAAGGTTGATATCGGTATACATACAATTGCAAAGGAATGAACGATCTAAATAGGATGCTCTTACAAACAATGCTCAATGATATGAACTCTATGGCTCTTTTAGCCAATGTTGTTGCACTTTTAATTGTTATTTAGGGAGGTTAATTTTCAATTCCCACGTAAAGTGGTTTTGTGGATTTTCTTTTTTTGTTCTAACCTTTTTCCCTGTGGATTTTGTTAATAATATCTCAATACTTCTTGCTTTTGTACTCACTGACTTTGGATGTATCTATATATGAATGCAAGAGTTAAAGTTTTGCTACCACAAGGAGATTCTGCTTTATTTAAATTTATTTCTTTGAATGCATAATGCTGCGTGGCTCTTTTACTTTCATGATACATAATCTTGAATTTGAGCCTTTCTAAATCTATATGGGATGTCAGATCTTAAGATCTCTAACACCGTTGGCATAGCTGGTTCTGCAACTTCATCATTTAACTGTGGTTCTTATGCCTTATTTTTAGAATTCTCAGTCTCGTTACAAGAAATGGGTGCATGCCTTCTTGAGAAAACCGCCCAGAATGATGATGAAGATAGTGGTATGTTAAATGTAAATTTTCTCTCGATGCCATTAATTACAATGGGTGTGTATGATGAGTGATGACCATACACTAATAATTGCATTGGTGTATCTTAAATCCTGTTAATTAACTTAGTTTAAGGACATACGGTTTCTTGGTGTCATATTTATATCCAGAACTATGTTTTCCGAGTAGGGTGTTATGAATGGATATCTGCTCATTTCCTTTTGCTATATACGTGCAACTGTTCTGTTCTCAAGCATTCCTCCTATTTGAATAGGTGCTAATTGTCGAGTCTTGAGATTTTGGTGCATTTTGCTTTTATTTGTTTTAGGTGGATTATTTTATAAACTTCTTTTTCTTTCAATTTCAATTTGGTGGATGCCTCGTTCTCTTGACTTATAGCAATCGTTTTGCTGATTAATAATTTTTCTGTTACCAGTAAAAAAAAAACAATAAGGCTAATTGCATGAAGCTACTTTCTGTTGAAGCTTTTTTATTAGTTAAATATTTTCCAAGTGTGGTTGGCTTTGTTACCAATTATCACTACTCAAACTTGCGAATCATGAGTTATGTGTCTTCTCACCCCCATGCAGGCAAGGTTCTGCTAATGCTCGGAAAGGTGCAATTTGAGCTCCAGAAACTTGTTGATCGATATGTGAGTTGGCTTCTCCTCTCTCTCTCTCTCTCTCTCTCTCTATTTGACATTCTATCTACCTATGTATCTAATGTCAAAGCTCTTGGGTTTTGAGTGCTAAATTCAGTATGCTTCAACTTTTCAGCGCTCTCATATTTCACAAACAATAACACGCCCATCTGAATCTCTTTTGAATCAACTTCGAACAGTTGAGGTATGTCCTTGATGGATTTTTTATCTAATTTATATGGCAACTGTTCTTCAGATCCTTTTTAGTAATTAGGAAACTGCCATACTACCATGTTTTTGGGAATCAGCTCATTATATATTACTGTTGTACATCCTCCATCACCGTTCCTGATATTGTTTGGGTGTCATGCATCTATGGGCATCTAGTTCCCAGCAATGAAATCTGTGTTGAGGATTAAGAATGTCCTGCATAACTACTTCTAAATGTTGAAGGTTTGTAGTTGGCTGCTGTCCCCATCCCCTACCCTTTGGTTGTTTGTGGGAGAATGATATCTATAGAATAGTGGAATAATCTGAACAGAAGTCTTGAAGGCTAAGAAACATGTCTTTTGCTCTTCTTTTCCTGGTTTAGACAGGAAACAGAGAATTCTTCACCCAAGGCTGAGATAGATGCTTTGGAAATTAGAAAGCCTAACTTTTTAAAGAAGTAATGAAAACCTTGTTTACTGTAGTTAATTCTCTCAAATTGACACATGATCAAGGGTCCGGCATGTGCAAGTTTGATGACAGCTTATTTTCTTGTTTTTAGTTGTTATCCTTTTGCTATTTTCTTGTTTGATTGTTTATTTCCTATAATTTACCGCAGTTGCAACTTCAGTTCTTTCTGCGTGCATGTGTGTAAAGCTTGACATGGTTATTGGATTGTGTTTAAATCCGCACATGATTATTGGATTGGCTATGTTATATTACTACTGCAATCTAGATTTCGCTCTGGGTTTTGTACTGTTTCCTGTATGTCATTTAACTTCATTTTGTTTGTGAATAGATTGCATTTAACAACTGTAAGGTAACAATATTGTGTGTGTTTTCATTGTATAATTGTCTCAATTTTGACTATATTTTGAGTAGAATATTGATATGAAGCACTTAACATACTGGCGTTCACTTGGATGCAGGAGATGAAAAGGCAATGTGATGAGAAAAGGTTTGTTGCAAATAATTGTTCTTACTTAAACCCACATGCATATGAAAAACCTGGTTTGTGGGTTAATGTTCTTTCTGATGATGTTCTTCTACGTCATTGTATATTTCACAGGGAAGTATATGAGTACATGAGACAGAGGCACAAGGAGAAGGGGAGGTCAAAAACTGTCAAAGGAGAAAGTTTTACATTGCAACAGTTGCAAACAGCCCGAGAAGAATATGATGATGAGGCAACATTGTTTGTTTTCCGGTTGAAATCTTTGAAGCAAGGACAGTCTCATAGTCTTCTCACACAGGCTGCACGTCATCATGCTGCTCAGGTTCGGTTGTCCATTTCATGGGACTTCTCCTTTTTCCTTTTTAGGTCTTTACTCTGCATTTTATTTTTGATGATTTACATCATCTCCTGCTTGGAAACAGCTGTGTTTCTTCAAGAAGGCACTTCAATCTCTTGAAGCAGTGGAACCACATGTTAAATCACTGACAGAGCAGCAGCACATAGATTACCGGTTCAGTGGACTGGAAGATGACAACATGGATGATGGACATCATGATAGTGTCGATGATGATGATGATGGCTATGATGAGGGTGATGATGGGGAACTAAGTTTTGATTATGCGCAAAATGATCATGATCAAGCTATTTCAACATTACGGAATTCAGAGGTTATCATTTAATTTAAAACAACGACTCAATAATTTCTGAATTTTTTTCCTTTCGTCTGTGCATTTCATGGGGACATTTGAAACAGGGTTAAAGAGAACAACTAATTGCATATGGTCTCTGTAGGTTTGTCTGTTGAACTCAATTCTTTTGTAATCACCATAGTTTGGCCTACTGATTAAAGCGATAAGCTATAAACCTAAATTTATATCTTTGAGGTCATGGGTCTAAATCATGGTAGTCACCTATATGGGATATGAAATGTCGTATGGACTTGATGTCATATATTCTAAGGGTTGGACATTTCTGGAGTTCTATCTTTTAGTGATTTGGCATTTGGGAAAATGATCTGTTCTGCACCGTGTTTATGTATATTCAGTGTGTTGGAACAGCAGGATGTATGGGTAGTAGAGAAGGCATCATACATGGTTTAGTTGTTGAATTTAAGCACTCAAATATATGCTAATTGTGTAAGTGTATCAATGATGCAGTTGGACCAGCCAGATCTTACATTTCATCATGTGGAAGCTTTGAAGGTAAACACAGTTTTCTTATTGTGTTTATGTTTATGTATTAATTATAACTACAATCTGAAATTTCTTCCTTTGTGTTATTATCCTGGAGAGAGATCATTTTGTAGGTTATGTAGATTCAAAATATCACTTATTTTTATAACGTTGGTTAGTGTATAAGTACATGCACTGCATGCGTCACGTTTCCTTCCTCGATGGAGTGCTGGACTTTGGCAATAGCTGCTTTTCCATATCAGTTTCACATTTAACATCTTTGATACATGAAAAGTACGAAGAAAATGCAGTCTTCCATTTTCAGAAATTTATGTTTCTATGTGGCTCCTTGCAGGAGAATCTGGACAGAAATCGTAGGAATTCCTTTTCCTTTGGTGGTAGAACAGTAAGTCAGTCTGCTCCACTTTTTCCTGATAAAAAATTTGATGCTGCTGAAAGAATAAGACAGATGCATCCTTCATCAACTCGGAAGTTTCATACATATGTTCTACCGACCCCAGCTGATACAAAGGGTTCAATTTCTGGGGTTCCTGGAAATCCTGTGCCTAGTACCATACAGACAATACGTCAGCAAAATTTATTGCGGCACTCGTCACCATTGGAACCAAGGAAGTACGACAAGTTAGTGGGAGATGAAAATATGGCAGGACATGGTGCTGCAAAGGCGCAGTCTATACTCAAGGAGAATAACAACACTAACGCATCATCCACTCAGCTGCCTCCTCCTCTGTCTGATGGTTTGCCACGGCACAGTTTAGCTGCTGCTTCTGATGCTAAAAAAATTAAGAGACTAGCCTTTTCGGGCCCTCTAATAGGTAAGCCATCAACTAACAAGCCTGTTCCAGTCGAAAACCCTCAGTTGTTTTCAGGACCTCTCTTACGAAATCCAATACCACAACCTTTGTCATCATCACCAAAAGTGTCCCCAGTTGCTTCCCCTACTTTTATTTCCTCACCTAAAATAAATGAGCTCCATGAGCTTCCTAGGCCTCCTATTAGTTCAACATATAAGTCGTCAAGACCTTCAGGTTTAATTGGTCACTCAGCTCCTTTGGTATCCAAAAGTCAAGGACAATCTGCTGCAACTAAAGTTGTTGTAAGGAGTGCGGCATCTCCATTGCCAATTCCTCCTCTCCAAACCATCACACGTAGTTTCTCCATTCCATCCAGGAGTCCTAGGGAGACAGAGACCTTATTTCACGAGCCGAAACCTTTGGAAACTGTTCGATCTGCTGAAATGGTATTAGACACATCTTCACCTCCCTTATCACCACTTACCTTATCTAACAACCAGAGTCATACGTCAACAGGTTCAGAGAATGGTCCTGCAGTTAAAGGTAATAAACCCCTTCGCTGTTGATTATTCTCCATGTCTGTAAGTTAACTTTCCTAATCTCTTAAGATATCTCGTGAACTAGGTTTTACACAAATTGTGAATATTCAGGTAAACCTCAACATCTGGGGTTTTAGATTGAAGCATGGGGTGCCTTACCGTGTAGTTAGATGAATATGAGAAGTGATATTAGTTTCAGTTTACATTTGTTAGGTGTTCATGACCATCTCATCGATGGATGCACGGGGCATCTGGATATTTGATTTTCAAAAGACGTTACTTGCTCTGTTACTAGATTCAACAACTTTTATGTTTCTCATGCTAGAATGTGACATTGATAAATGGTGTTACCATATTTTGTTTACAAGTAGATAATATCCATGTTGCTTTACATTGATAAATGATGGTATTTATTTTTGAGTCTTTTAACCTGCCTATCCATACATAGATTCCAATGATAAGATATTCAGTTATTGTGATTAATTTGCACCTACCGTAAAATTATGACACGAGACAACAGTGAAAGTCAATACAATATAACTATGACATTCATTATTGTCCGACCTCGGTCCACGCATAGATTTAGACAGATTTTAGATTTGGATATTATTTTCCCTCTATACTAACTATATATGTTGAAAATCAATTGAGATGGATATTGATAACGAAGGCGGGACGAGACCCTTTGGAACCACTGTAGTTAGAAAGAGACCAGAGCACATTTAGTAATCAATGCTGCAGGGTTGTTTGAGGTTGAGAAGATTTTTCATTTTGGGGTGGTCTCATGGGTAATGTATATGAGAAACTCGTTTAAATCATAACTGTTGACCTATGCTGAGTTGAGTTAGAACTAAGAATTAGGTTGACTTGTGGGTAAAACCTGAAACAAATCAACCAACAAGATTGCTTCTTAATTATGTGGTACACAAACTCATGACGACATCCTTAGATTTGTCTTCTGTTTCTGAGCATGTCTGTCCTGTTTTCCAACGTTGATGTATTTTGCAACAGGTGCAGACTGAGGAAGCCTTATGTGGATATTATAGTCTGTCGATTGAAGAAAAAAATGGTCGGGGCCAAAGGTAGTCATTTCCAACCATCTTCGAGCACAGGTCTTATGTTGTAAATAATTCCTCATCAATTCTGTTCTCGTTTCATGGTGACCCTTTGGCACGTAATTAATTAAATAATTGCCATTGCGTTCATCACCGAACGAGTTTTGTATCTCCTCAAGCAATTAATGGAAAAAAAAGAACCACCCCCAGCAAAGGAAAAAAAAAAAAAAAGAACCCAGAATAACAAAAAATGATTTTCCCTTCCAATTTTGTACCCTTTAGTTTATATTTTCTAGGTTGAGAAATCAATGCTCCAAAATGTTGAATGTATTGTGATTTTCTTCTTTCATTCATGGATCAAGTAACCTTTCTTCAATTGATATGGGAAGGATTGTGTATACAAATTCCTCATTAGATGCTACTTTTATTTACAGTTAACCTGTATTACTGGTATTTTAGTTGTATATGAGTTTATGGATTTGAAGTGTCTGGTGTATTAGTTAGATTTGAATTGTGACATTAAAGTTTACCAGTGAGTTTCTTTTTAATCTGGTTTACCAATCTTACGCACCATACATGTTTTGGCTACATAAACTTAGAGGCTGTTTGAAATGACTTTTCAAACCCTTTAAAAAAGAGATTAAACGGTCCTTCAAAATATAAACTATTTTTTAAGTATTATAAAAGTCATTCCAAACAAACTCTCAGACTTTTGAACCTATTACCCAAGTTGTCTTACTCTTACAACTTACAAATTTGCAAAGGTTTTGAGTCCCTATTCTTTCATTAAAAAAATCTAGGTTTCTTAATTTTAGACTATCACATATGTTGATTTATGACGATTGTGAGGCAAACATCTCCCCCAATGAATCGTAATATACATTCATTGGATATTTCTTTTAATAGGGTTCTGCTCTCTATCTAATAGAAGTTAAATAGTTTTTGGTATGGTTAAGTTGGTTTGTTCTTATTTCAAATTGGTAAAGAATGGTTTCTACACTCTTCAGCTTCAAAATTCCTTTTGTACTTTTTTCTCTCTTTATTTAGCTAGAATTTGTGCAAACTTTTGTTTTGAATATTGTTCAACATCTGCCTGAATGATTTAGAAAGTGCTAACCAGAATGACCTCCCAAAAGTTTACATTACAATATTTTGATATGGAGTATTATAAGTGATACTATTTTTACAATACAGAAACCCTTTCTCCTTTTAACTGAGGCACATCAAGTCAAAACATCAGCAGGTTCCTCCATTTTCATATCTCACAAACCCCATTAGTTCTGGCCCTTCCAATCTTGGGTTGTTCTTGAAACTGCATAAATCGAACCGTAAATCGAAAATCAAGCAAACATCTATATAAAAAAAATGGATCACCGTAAAAACCAATAAGTTTGATCATTCACCTTTCCTCCGAGAACTTGGAGAAGGAGCCTGATGTTGGGATCGTCCCACACAGATCGTTATCCGACACATCACTATGAAGATGAAATTGTTAGATCATCACAGGCTATTATGACAATGAACGAAAGACAAATAATGTGGAAAAAATTTAATGTACTCACATGATTTTTAGGTTGCCAAGTTTTGTGAGTTGCCTTGGTATTCTTCCACTGAGCTTGTTCCCATTCAATCTCCTGTGGTTTCACATGAACCAACCATTTGATTTTAATCAAACGGTCCACAAATAACAAAATAAAAGTCGGTTTCTAGACTTTCAACTTTGATGTCTAATCAATCAATTTTAACACTTAATGAGCCACCAAATGTTCAAACCTACTCAAATTCAACCTGTCATATAATTCTTTAAAGAACAGTGCGAGTACATAAAAATAGACCAAGTTAACTATAGAGATTTAGTAGACTAATACATAATTGAAAGTTGAAGAATGAGATTAATGAAAGAGAAGACTGACAGGAAGTTGAGATTGGAGAGGTTTTTGATGGAAGAAGGAATGGGGCCAGTGAGGTTGTTGTGGTAGAGATCTAAGCTGATGAGGCTTTTCAACCGTCCGATCTCTTTTGGAATAGGACCCACCAATTGATTCATGTACAATTCCCTGCAACAACCAAACCCAACACCCAATCCCACATTAAAGTTTGCAATAAATAAGTTTGCAAAAACAGAACCACCAAAATCCAAAAATTCACATTCATTATTATTATCCCTTAAATAGTTGTTTGATTGACTTGGGAATTGAAATTGCTGACTCTTTCTTAAATAAACCCTTCAACTTCCCCCACCCTTAAACCAATTCTTCATTATTACTAACCTCCTCCTTTTCTATCTCTAAATTTGAACATAGTTAAGTAAATAAGACATTATAATTTAAAATCACTTACAAGTATTGAAGGTGCTCGAGATTTCCCAACTCGGGGACTAAGTTGCCCGATAGCTTTGCATTTCCAAGATCACTACATCAAAGAAGACATATTACAAGAGTTCGAATACAAGACTTACAACAAAGTCGACATATGATGAAGGTATTTACAGGCGAGTGACGTGGTTAGCGGAATCACAAGTGACATGGAACCAGGTACAAGGATCAACAAGAGTTGGATCCCAGCTTTGTAAGACATTGTTTGGATCCTTTACTGATCTCCTCAAGGCATACAAAGCATCACCTGTGTTCATCCAAAAACATTGCCCTCTGATAAGTTTATTTTTGCTAAAAAGAAAAGTGTGGGAGGAATAATAAAGATGAAACTTTTAGTTACCTTCAGAGTTGGATGTAATGGAGAGAAACAAATTTGAGAGGAAAAAAAGAGCAGGAGGAAGAAGAAGAAGAGGGAAGGTTGGCATTGTGAAGGAGTTTTTGAAGGTAGTGAGGAAAAAAGATGAAATTTTTATATATATTTATTTGAGAGAGAGAAATAGTTTTTTTTTTATGGTAAAAGAAGAGAGAAGTGAGAGAGCATAAGGGAATGGGAAAATGAGAGGGGTTTGGAGAATTTATAGAGCCCATAAAAGGGAAGAGGGTGCTGCTGCTGCTGCTGCTATTGCTATATTGTATTGTGTTATGTACCAATCTTGACATCTTGTTTTTGTTGCATATTATTTCCTCTCTCTCATTTTTTGGATTTTTTCTAATTGGTACCACAAAAAAGTGGACAATAACTCTATTTTACCATTCCACAAATGCTCTCTCTCTATTATATATATATATATATATTAAGAAGAAAAAAAAAAGTGTCTTTTTGATTCGTAAGTTTTTTTTTTTATTTAAATTTTCTATTTAGTCTTTATATTTCAAAATGTTATGGTTTTAGTGTTTTAAATTTTGAGTTTGATTTCAATTTAATCGGTTTCAAAATATTACAATTTTAACCTTCAGATTTGAGTTTTGTTTCAATTTGGTCATTTAAGTTTCAAGATTTACAGTGTTTAACATCGAATTTTTTTTAAATACTCATTTTTAGTCTATAAAGATAATATATATTAATTATTTTAAAAGAATTATAATTAATTAAGCTTTTCTATTTTTTCATCAATATTAAAATTAATTTTAAAATTTCACTTTATAATTATTTTAAATTAATTATAAAAGATTAGTGCAAAAGACTGAAGTGAGTATTTAATAATAATAATAAAAAAAAAGTGACATTAAAAATATAAATCTTGAAATCTAGAGACCAAACTCAAATTTTAAGCGAAAAATTGTAATATCTTGAAACCTAGCGACTAAATTCAAATTAAACTCAAATTTAAGGACTAAAATACAACATTTTAAAATATAAGGACCAAAAAAATATCTCCTCTATTTTTTAAAAAGGTTAAGTCTTAAGTTTGGTTCATGAGTGACTAGAGTTCTATTTAAATTTGTCTAATGATCTAACTTTCAATTTTTATGTGTTAGAAACCCTTTTTTATTTGCTCTATGAATTTAATGTTGATATGACAAATCATTTAAATGTTACATAAGGATTAAATTAATAGGGTCAACAATAAATACTTATTAGGTAACATGAACATAGTTCAAATAACATAAAGTATGAACTAGCCAAAAAAAAAACCTCAATCAGAGGTTCGACTAATTTGATCACTATAAGTCCTTGACAAATATAGGAGAGAGAAGATTTTTTTTTTTTTTGCCAATAAGAGGATAGCTCAACTAGCATAATATTTATACTATCAATCTCGTGGTTTGAGGTTCGATTCCCCCACCCCACACTTTAATTAAAATACCTCTTCAAAAAAAAAAAAAAAAGATAATTTTTTGTTGTTGTTTTCATTTAAAAAATAGCTATGAGATTTTTAGAGACAATTTACAAAAAGGTGAAAAAGGAGATGTTGTTGGACATAAATTTAGAGTGTTTGGGGTAAGAAGTGAAATAGTGAGAAGTAAGAAGTTACCAAGTCTATGAGTGGTGGATTCTTATGGTCAACGGTTTAAGATTTTGATAAGATATAAAATTGATATTTTTTTAGTCATGAGACTTACAAACTCTTTGGACCAAACAAGAAATGAAGTCCAGAAACTCCTACTTTCGGGTTGAAAAACACCCAAAAAAATTTAAATGAGTAGTTTAATTCTAGTGGAGTTAGACAATTAATCAACCAAAAAGAACCCACAAAATGACTTTTTGAAACTTTAATTTTTATTGGGTTTAGTAAGGACTAAAATAAAATGGGAAGAGTATGGATGAATTCGAAAAGAAAGAGTAAAAGAAATAGTTATGAAAAAATATGTTCCAATCCAAGTTGCAATTGGACAAATAGGGAATTAAATTTGAAATGAAGGGCATATGGTGGGAAGGTAAAATTTGGTAAAGGGATATGTTTGTAAAATGTGGTCCTTTCAATGGAATGTGACAATACCTATCTCTATGCCCTACTTTTTCCTACCCACCTAATTTCTTTTCTTTTCTTTTCTTTTCTTTCTCTTTCTTTTTTTCTTTTAAAACCAACAAAATTTCAACTAATACTCATTAATATTGTAAGAAGAGCATTAGAGCAATGATATTCTGTTTGAGTGTTTCTGTTTTTTTCTAATGATATTTTGAATTATTCCTTTAGAAAGGAGATTCTTAGTTACACTATTATGAATCACTTTGAACTTATTCTTAATTGCTAAGCACTTCCCTAAATTTTTTAAAAATAAAATAAATTTTAAGAAAATCAAAACAGATGCATAATCCACCAACATTTTTATAATAAATTTTTTTTAAAAAAAATTGTATTAACTATAGTCAATAAATATAATTTTGTATCTAATGAATTCTCGATATGTCTTTAAAAGGACGTTTGAGGCAAAGAGTTGATTATTATAGTTGAGTTATAATAGTTTGTGTTTATGGTGTAGATTATTTTAGTTTGAGTTATAATAGTATGTGTTTGAAATGTAAACTATTTTAGTTTGAAAAGGAAATAGTAAACACCGTAACAAAGAATAAAAAAATGATTAATGTAAAATAGTAAAAACGGTAGCAAATAGGAATTTTGAAATAGTTTTGATTGTAATTAATTAAGGATTACAAAATAGTATTTAAGTAGATGATCATTATAGTCTTAGAAAGTCTTTGCCTCAAACGCTCTTTAAAAATTTTTTATACTAAAAGAAATACTTAAAGTGCATCTTAGACTGAATCAATTTTTGTAACATCTATCAAATTTAAAAATTTGAAATACCTATAATAATATCACGTCAAATTACATCTCTAAGCTAAAAAATCAAGGGTAAATTTAAAGTTTTTTTTTCCTCTATTATATCTTAACAAAATGTCAAAGAATAACTTTTCTTTTTGAAACATCATTTATGAAAAACTTTTTTTTAAAAAAAAATAATAAAAAGCACTTTGGAAGAAGAAGCAGAAGAAGAAGAAGGGTGAGTGGTACGAAGAATCCCATACTTAAAAAAATCTTTTAAAATCTATTGGGCCAAAAATAGGGTTTATCAGACTGACCACCACTGACATTTCTTTATTCATTTTCTCTGTTTTTTTTTTCCACTCTCAATGATTATTATTAAAAAAAGGAAGCAAAAAAAGAAAAAGAAAAAAAAGCAGGAAGCTTTAGGAATAAAATTATTAAAAGAAAATAATTTGGTTAGAGAAAGAAAAGTGTTTGACTGGTTAAAAAGAATATGGATTTATGTTTTCTTTTGATTTGGTTCACCAAAAACTAAAAGCACGAGTGGGCATATTATAATTTATAGTTTTATTTAACCAATGGAGTTTTCGAATAATAATGTCTCACTTTGAGATTCGTGGGCTGTCGGAACCCAATTTTATTATTTCCCTTTCCTCCATCCATTTCTTTTTCATTCTATGAATAATATGTTTTACGTCCATTCACAATAATAATAATAATAATTAAAAAGTATTTAGAGGCATAATTACTTTACTCAAGTTTCTATCTGATTCTACGTTACAGAGTGTTCTCATTTTACTTCGAGACTCTTACTTTATAACATATTGTTTATATTAGGTATTAGCGCTCATGTCATTTGTCGTTGCACGAATCCACCCTACGTGGATTTGCATAATTTCGACAAAGAAACAAGATGAGGCTACTTGTAAAACAAAGAGAGAACTTCAGCATGCATGCTACTTGTCACATAGGGAATATGTATAAGCTTGAGTTAGATTGGACTTAGGCAGGTTTTACCCGTCATAGACTGAGCATTAAACCGCATTGAGTCTTAGGCTCTTACCAATCTCATCTTGTGACGACCCTATAGTTTTGTCCTGTTTTATAGCATTTGATCTCTCATTCATAACAACTTTTTTATCTACAATATCTAATATTTATACATTCACGAGGTTTCTTTTATTTGGTTGAAGTCCAATAATATCATTTTATAAAATTTACTTATATTCTTATTAACGAACTAACTATTGTCTTTTATAATTTAGCTTTGGACAACAAGAGCTATATTTACATACTTTACTAGGTTATTCGAATTAAATTAAATAAATTTGTAATGAAATTCATCATATTTATTGTAATTTTATTTTTCTAACTAGTCAACATCCACATTTATAGGTAAATATTGAAATTAATATTACATGTAAAAAGTAAAAGATTTATTATTAAAAGTTTTGTAGGGTTACATTAACAGCTAGTACCCTAAATTTTGTTTGACATTAGATTTAAAAAAGGAAAAACAATAGATATGGAATTACTTTGAAAGGAATATATATATATATATATACTTTTGCAGTGAAGTCAACTGAAACCAAATAATGGAAATACTTAACTTTCACATAATTTTTTTTAGAGGCAAAGAATCTACATTTATTGTTCTTGGACTACAAGAGGAAAATAAAGTTTTTCCCCCTTTTACACATAGGTATAATATGAAGTTAAAGTTTAAAAATATATTTGAGTAGAAAAAAGGACTGTTTGAGTATTATATTCAATTTTTTAATCAAATATTCCAACATATGTAAATTTGTAAAATTTAAATAGAAAATAATAAAGAAAATATCAATTTATACCCATTGGTGTATCCGTTAAAATTATGAATTAGTAATTTTATCAATTTAGATGAATTTACATCATCCTTCTGATTTCATTCGAAAAATATGAGACGTATAATTGTATTGTTTCAATTAATAAACTCTAAAAATCTCTTAATTGAATCAATTTAGACCCTTTATTAAGTGCACCAATTCTTACAGTGTAGACTTCTTCAAATATCAAATTAATAAAATGGAAGAATATAATTGATGCATGAATAATTTTCAAAGATAATCATACTAAGAGTTCAATTTGATTTGCTTATGAATGTCATTGATTGATCGATAAAATTATAAGTCTCATACATATCAAATTTACCATAATTGAGAATATAAATTAATACGCCCATAAAAATTTAGGGTTTTAATTGATACAATAACCTCCAAAATTTAGGGCTATTATTTATTTATTTTTTTTATAAAAAATATTCTTAGTTCAATGATTCACTTTTACTCATATGTAGATAAACTATAAATGGTTATTAAGCTAGTGAATATTAAAAACTTCTAAGTAGGTTACTAAACTTTAAATTGTATATGGTTTTATTTGGTTTCAACCAAACTATATTAACTATTACACAAGATTGACATGACATGTTTATTAAATAAATTTGGACTTAATTGGTGTGATATTATATATGCATACGCCAACATAGACATAGTTCAACTAACATAAAATATACACCATCAATCAAAAGGTTAGATGTTCAAATCTCCAAATCTATATATTCACAAATTCAAAAAAAAAAAAAAGAAAAAAAGAAAAAAGAAAAAAGAAAAAAGAAAAAAACATATTAAATAAAATATATTGTAATATTTTGTTAATGGTATAAACAACACAAACTAAATAGCATAGCCATATTCTATAAAGTAATTAATTTTTTTTTCATATAACTAAAATTTAATAGCTCAATCAACAATTTGAAATGAGCTTAGGAAGCATTTAGAATAATTATTCAAATTTTAGAGATTAAAAAAAGTTAATTATAAAAGCACAAAGATCAAATAGACACGGATTTCAAACGTAGGATTAAAAAAAAAAGAAAAAGAAATAGTTGGAAGGATTGGATGGGAGATGGGCTTTTTTGAGGGAGGCCCACTTAGAGGTGTGAAGAAAGGGAAGTGTGATTGCACATTGCAAGCATGTGAGACTCTTCTTTTGATGCCTAATGCTCTCTCATCTCTCACCAACAAAAGGGGTCCCTCCACATCTCTTAGTTTTCTTTTGACTTTCCCATCTTCTTATCAAACATAAACCCATAACAAAACTTTCAAATTTGCTTCTTTTTGCTTTCAAAACAAACTTTCACAAGAGATTCCCAATCATATAAAAAGGTCCGGATAACTAATCTATACATATTATCAAAGAGTGCTATGTTGACAAGGATTTCCAATGCTTTTCTTCTCAATACATTCCATTCAATTATCAAAATTATCACCAAATTTCTACTTTCATCATATTCTTATAACATTTCTTCTTCTAACTAAGAGATTAAGTTATGATGAGTTGGATAAATTATTGCGAATCTAATCATGTAAAGTATGTAATTTTTTGTTTGTACTTAAAACACACAATGTATTTCCAACGCCTAGTTACTCAAAAAATGATATATTTGTGACGTGACATATAAATAAAAGAACTAAAATTATATATATATATAAAAAAAAAAAATCAAAAATTAGATACAGTAGGTTTTAAATATGAGATTTAATAAAAGGGAATAGTCAACTTTTAAATTCTACAATTTTAAAGACTAAAATAAAACAAGAGAGGAATATAAGGATTAAAATCAAACGTTCAATCATTTAGAGGCTAAAAGAAGTTTGTAATAGATCAAAGACTAAAATTGCACTAAAATCATATCTTTTAGAAATAAAAATTAAATTAAAAATATATTTGATTACTAGTACATTCTTTAAAGTTTTTTTCCCTTTAAAATTTTAATTTTCTTTACTTTTTCATACGGATAATGATTGAAATGATTTTATTTACACTAGACTATGCACTTGCACTTGTAAATAGTAATTTGAAGTACATGGTAATCTTAAAATCAATAATAATAGGTTCAATTACTCTTCTTTAAAATAATTTTATTTCTTAGAAATAGAGAAATGTTCTTAAAATAAGATACCAAACACACCCAAAAGAAATTAAAATAAAAATGGTGGGTAATAATCATTGAAATGAAGTCCAACCATTTGAAAATAAGACCTTAGTTGGGTAGGATATTAATGATGATAAACATATGTCCTTAAAAGAAGTGACTTGACTAAGCTTCACCCAAAGAAACTAAAAAAAAAAAGAAGAAAGAGTGCTTTAATTGTATCTTTTGTTTTCCCTCCATTTTCTTTTCAAATTCTTTATAAAAAGATGCAATAAAAACAAATAATGATGGGAAAAAGTTGTCCATTTTCTTCCCCCTTGTTCTAGTGTTTGTTTAGACATCCCAAAGACAAGTTTTTGTTCTTCTTCATCAGACCCCAATTTAGTGTTTAATCACACAAAACACCAAATTTTCATCTTAAAAAGTCCTTACCTCTTGGAGTTAGAAAAGCAAACACCATTGGTCACACGTTCTTTGACCATTGACTTATTCTAAAGATCTATATGTTATCTTTTTTTTTTTAGTCTCAAGATTCTAATCTAGCGAGGATGCGTCTTTAAGGGATAAATCATCTTCACTCCTTTATCAATAAAGGTACATCAAAGATTAAACATTCTAAAAGTTACTATTGTTTTCTTTACAAAATAATAATAATAAAATAAATTGTGCATTTTATTCTTCAAATTCAACTTTTCTATTAATATTAAAAAATAAACATCACATAAATATATGAAAAAAGTTACATTTTTAGTCTCTGAATATGTGCAACTTGGTTCTAAGTTTCAAGAATATACTTTTTTAGTTTTCGAGTTTTTAACAATAAAAGTATTTGACAATTGACCATTTAGTTTTCAGAATATACCTTTTTAGTTCCCGAGGAACTAAACATAGGGACTTGAAAAATATATTTTAAAAATTTAAGAATCAAATACACTAATATATTCTAAAAACTCGAGGACTAAAAAATTACATTTAGAAAATCTAAAAGACCAAATGTATTAACTAAAAAGGTATTTTTCTATATATATATATTTATGTATGTATGTACCACATACAATTTTAAAAGACAGTAAAATTACAAAATTATCAACCTTATTAAACAAATGTTAACTATAGAGATGAATCATACTCTTGTCTCTCTCTTTTTTTTTTAAAAAAACAACAAAATAATGTAGAGATAAATAAATATTTGCACACATGGGCAAAAGCATAAGAAAATTATTAACCATAAGTTTAAAAAGTAAAAAGAATGATGAAAATGGAGCAGTTGGTTCAAGTTGAGTTGATGATAAAAGGTAAACAGCGAATTCCCCTTTCCCTTCCTTTTGATTTTTCTTCTTATCTATTTTCAATTTTTTTTTTTTTGAAAAAAAAAAAGAAGAAAGTTTCTTCTAAAAGTATGGACATCATTTCTAATAAATATATCTGATATTGACCCTGTTTTCCACTTACTAAATCAATCATCACCCCAAATTCTCAAATTGCAAAGAAAGTTCATCTTCCTTTACTCATCAAAGCTGCTCTCTCTCTCTATATATAAATATTATTGATATCAAATGAAATGACATATTCTACTGCTTTATAAAGTGTTCAACCAGAAAGACAACCAAAGTACATCTGTACCTCGAGACATTATTATTATTATTTATTACATAAAATCCATGAAGAAAGTTTTTGAGATTCAAACAGAAATCCCACATTTTATATCTCAAGGTTCTGCCATTTCTTCATCTTCCTTCAACTTTAAATTTGAGCTTTTGGGTCTTGTATTATTGTAGTCACTGCCAACTCTGCAGTTCACAAGCAACATGTTTTCAAAACTATATTCCACATTTCTCTTACTTTTTTAATAACAAAATCTTTATCTTCATATTGACTTATGACATCTTAATTTGTTTCTTTACCTGATGAATTTGTCGGACGAACCGTCCCGGTAAACGAGTTTAGCGAAACATTCCTGAGAAAAAAAAAAAAAAGAAAAAAAAAGAGAGAAAACAGAAGCAATATTACTACTTAAATCGAGTTTTCATAGCTATTGGTTTTTATTTTAGTTTTCTGTGTTCTTTTCCCTCCAGAATTTGAATAGTTCTTGTCTTTCTTTTTGGTGTTCCAGGTTTTAATATGGTATCAAAACAGAAAGTTACGTACTTGACTTGTTGGGCCATTTACAAATATTTGAGCCCACAAGCGATTGGTGATATAATTAAATTTATATTAAATAAATTTCATTCTTTTTTGTTTCTTTGTTCCTTGTAGAAAGTTAATGAGAAGCAAACTCACAGAAGCCGAAGATTGGATAACTCAACCAGTTGCAGAAGAGTGAAAGGGATGATGCCACTAAGCTTGTTATTGTCTAATCTCCTGTAAATACAATTAATTAATTAGTTGATCACCATTAGAGAAGCAGTTAGTTTAATTAAATCTCAAAGGGAAATTGGGAAATGCAAAGACTTACAAAGTCTTCAAAGATGTCAATGCCCCAAAAGATGCAGGAATCATTCCACTAAAACTGTTGCCTTGTGCTTCACTAAATATATATATATATATATATATATAAAAGAAAATAAATAAACTTAATTATAAAAACCCCATTTGTTTTTGCCATTAATTTCAACTACTTACAAAAATAACAAAGAGCTCAAATTTCCTAAGGAAGGTGGTAAAGGCCCAGAGAAATTGTTATTGTACAGAAACAAACTCTTCAGATTTGTTAACATCCCAATCTCCCTTGGAATTGAACCACTCAAATTATTGTCATATACCATCCTGCAAATCCACCAATCATTATATCAAAAGTTTCCTGATTCAAACTTAGCAATACAACGATGGGTAATATCAGCTTACAAATACTGAAGATTTGGCAGGTTTGCGAGTTGGGGAACAAGGCGGCCGGAGAGATTAGCATTGCCAAGATCCCTTGACATAGAAAAGAAGAAGATGAAACATTTAATCTATTAGCATAAATTTTCGAAGAGACTAAAATCGTCTTACACTCTGACGACGGAGCTATCGGCGTCACACGTGATGTGGAACCAAGTGCATGGATTTACAAGAGTGGTGTCCCAACTTTGAAGGACATTGTTTGGATCAACCAACTGAGCTTTCCATGCACTCAGAGCATCCCCTATAAGATATATCAAATAAATAACAACTTCATTTTTCTCATACATAGCTACAAATTTTCTCTTGTGTGCGCCTTTCTTTTTTTATGTTACCTTCTGAGTTAGAGAGGACTGCAGCAATGGATGAAGCAAATGATAGGAAGAAAACTATATCTTTGAAAATGGCCATCGGGTTGAAGTAAATATTATTGGAAGCGCTTAATATTTGGACCCAAATCTCTTCTTTTTTGGTGATGGGTGGGTTTCTTTTTATATGAATTTTGTTAAATTATGGTAGTTGATTGAACAAGAAATGAAAGAGATTGTAAGTTGAAAGCTTTGTTGCAAGAAATGGTCTAAGCTTTGAGTGAGTCAAATGATCATTACAAGGAAAAATGTTATTATTAAATGAAATTTTTTGAGGTATTTGTTTGACTTAATGGTTACTAGTCAAATCCGTGGAAAAAATTATAACATATTTGAAAGTGATTTTGAAATAGTCAAGATTGTTTTTAGGAAAAATGTATTGTATGACAAATACATTTTAAGAAATCAAAGTCATGACTTCAACTTTTTTTTTTTTTTTTTTTTTTTTTTTTTTTTTTTTTTTTTTTTTTTTTTTTTTTTTTTTTTGTAATTACAGGTGTGGCAATCACATACAAATCAGATAGTAATCACATAACAATCACATAGAAATCAGATAGCAATCAAATTTTTAGGCTGAAGTTTTTTGTCATGTTTTGAAAAAAAGCAAAACCTAAGAACGCACCATGAATTTTCAGTTTATTTATTTTTATTAAAGTTGCAATTTTATTAGTACAAAATCACAACAAAACATGATATTAATTCTAAGTGAAACAAAATAATCACTAAAAAAATTTGGTGGTTCTTAATGTTTTTGGAATGTGAAAGTTGTAATAAACTTAAAGCTGGTTGATTGTCATGTAAGGCCCTTGTCAAGAACAAAACAGTAAGAAACGATTAAAAATAAGTGTCATGGATAAGTCTTAACTAGCATGACAAAAGTGGTTTTAATGATTTCAAAATCACTTTCAGACACATTAATACTATGGAGAATGTTGATTATTCCTTGAACATTTTGTAGAATGGAGAATGTCGATTCTTCCTTTAACATTTTGTAGAACAAGTATTGTAATTTGTAAGCTCTATTGCAAGCTTTTGTTAAAAAAAACCTCTTAAACAATCAAAATATTCCATCGTGGGACAACTACTTTTCCCTCGAAACGTTTCCTTGCTTTTTGCTATGGGCCAAAAGCCCAAGTTATTCCCAACAAGGGGTGAGGTAAACCATATAGATATGAAGGTTATGCTCCCTCCAAAGACGATAGATAACAAAACATTAAGCTACTCTCCAAATTTTTTACTGCAAACGATATGTATTAAAAATAAAAAATGCATTCAAGCTCCGTGTTTCACAGGAATTTTATGAGACCAACAACCCCACAATAACACCCCCAAATAGTTGGACTAAAACGTCAATCAAAAAATAAATTATTTCTAGACTCAATCTCACCATTTCAAAGCATACATATGTTTGGGATTTCATAATACCAACATCTAATCGGGTCATGTGTTTGTAGCCTATCTAGCACAACAAGCAAAACTATGAAAGAGTGTTAGAGAATACTACCTCCAAATAAAAGGAGGTCAACCCAAGGTAACCACTAAATGCTTAGGAAGCCAAGACTCCAAAATATTGGCGACCAAAAAAACTCTAGAATGAAAAGGAAGCTAAATCACACGATCTTTCCTAACTACCTCTACCATCACTTCATTTACCTTCTTTGAGATATTTACTTACCAGCACGTTAGAGCAAGAAGCCAAGGCCCAAGACCAGGTTAGAAACTTTGGTGTGCATGAAACTATATGCATCTAAAATAACCACCATACTATATAGTAGAAAAGAACAATGTCCCCTTCCAACCAAGGCCTCCACTAAGATAAGTCACAAAAGCTTCGTAATAACAACAACATTTCAATTTTCAAGAAGGAATAATATGTCTCCCAAATCACCCTCACTACAAGAAATACAAACATATGACCAAATGTGTTTTTTTTCATATTAAAGGAATATTATTCTTATTTATTTAAATCAATGTACTTTTAATTGTCCAAATTTAGTCTTACTATTTTTAAGAAATCTTAAATTTAATCATCTAGAGTTAATTTATTGAAATTGATAAAATAATAACAACAAACTCTCATTCAAGAAAAGAGACTATGAATACATTTTTCAAAAATTATGAAAAGAATGTTTATACAAACTTATTTTATTTTTTTTAAAAAATCAACGATAATCTAATTGATAGATATTGAATTTAAGATTGATTGAAAATACAAAAACTAAATTTGGACAACTAAAAGTACAAGAACTAAAATGGTATAACATTCCAAATATGAGACTAAAATGTATTTAACAGTTTCATTTGCATTCTAAACAAAATTTCAAAAAACAAAATAAAGATTTTAAAAATTATTGTTTTTGTTTGTAGATTTTGACTAAGAATGCAAATATTTCTCCCAAAAAGTGAAAACCATAACAAGGAATTTGAGAGAGAAAACAAGCCTAAATTTTAAAAACTAAAAGCTAAAAATAAAATGATTCGCAAACATGTTTTAGTTTCCAACATCATCTTCATAAAGTAATAAAGGAAGAAAATTATTGGTGAAGTAATATTTAGAAAAAAAACGATTATGCTCCTATCAACAGTCAAACTCAAACATTTGTTCTTCTAAAATTCAAATTAATTACAGATCGTCGAATGGGAACTTGTGGAAGAGGAAAATAAACTTTGTTTTAAGTTAGTTAGGTATTTTCTTGAGGCCTACAAATTTGAAAGTTGACTGCTTCAATAAATACGTGTTCATAGAAGTGGAAGCTCTTGTAATTAAATCTTTTCTTAATACTTTTCTCAAAGATTAAGCAATAAAATGAGATAATTAATTTATCGCGAGAAGTCTAGAAGCACATTGTCGTTTTTGTTGGGTATACTTCACTCCATCTCCTTCTTTGAATTTTGTGGCAAATTAAACAATATTAAATGCTTTGATTAAATAGTCTTTTTTTCCCTTTTCTTTTCCAAAAAAATATAGAGAGTTGCCCAATAAAAAAACCGCACAGTTTTTTATTTTTCAAATTTTATTTTTTAATTTTTTTTTATATAAAAACGGATATTATGAGATTATGTGCAACCCAGATTATATTTAATCATTTCCATTTTTAGTCACTTGCTAATTAATTTACTATTAATGCAATTATTAGATATTCTTTCTTATGTCAATTAAAAATGATTGACATAAACCTTTCTAAGGTATAAAAATTAATCTAATTTAGACAATATCATTATACCATTCCCACTCAGAATGTTATATTGAGAAGCATTCTCTAATCTCTATTATTTGGGATGTATAATTATAAGTATACATAATTGGAAATAGATCCTTTTGGATTAAGAAATATATTATGGTATTGTCTGTTTCAAGTTTGGCTTTTATAATTGATTAACAATATAAACCATATAAACGAGAGTGTCATTGAGTCAACCACCTTCTTCCCAATTTTTTTCTTTTCTTTATTATAATTGTTTAGATTTGTACGCTTTCTTTTTAAATAATTACAAATGACGATCTTAGATATAATTTAGCTCAAATTAGCGATCAATTTACAAAGTAGTTTGAGTCTAATAAATGACTTGACTTATATAAAGTTTTTAACAATTGACTAAAAGACTTGTTCCACTTTCAAGTTTAGGGATTAATATAGGTACAAACTTTAAAATACACGGCTAAATTTTGACAATCATTTGATTTTTGGTTTTTATATTTGAAAATTAAGACTATAGACACTACTTTCATTTTCAAATTTCTTCCTTTGTTATCTACTTTTTACCAATGGTTTAAAAAACCAAAACATATTTTGAAAACTAAAAAAAGTCTTTTAAAAAACTTGTTTTTGTTTTTAGAATTTAACTAAAAACTCAATCATTATACCTAAAAAAATATAGATCATTGTGAGAAGCGGAGAGGAAATAGACTTAATTTTTTTTTTAAAAAAGAAAGAAATAGTTACAAAACAAGACCTAAAACATCATCTTGATCCTTGTATTTTAGATTTTGTTTCATTTTGATTCTATACTTTTTAATTGTACAATTTTAGTATCTATTTTTTTTTCCATGAATCTTAAATTTAGTCTCTGTGCCTTCAATAAATCTTAAATTTAGTTTTTCAAAGATTTTTCTTTTTATCAAATACAATAATAATTTTCATGTAAGAAAAGATGGTAAGTTTATTTTCATAATTTATAAAGTTGTTCATAGAGAAAAAGAAAAAGAAAAAGAAAAAAGAAACTAACCACAAATAAAGGCACCAAGAAACTAAAATTAGACAATTGAAAGTACATGGACTAAAATGAAACAAAATTCAAAATATCTTGGCAAAATGTTATTTTAACCAACTTTTATTCCAACTTATAATTTATAATTTAAGTGTATTTGTAGGTTGAAAATGAGGACAGAGTGAATTGTCCTCTCTAGCAGATTCTCTGAAAATAGGTGTTGGGGGGCTTGATCTATAGAAATAGCCAAGAGAAATTTTATAAGTCCAATTATACAAGAATATATTCGGAGACAGAAACCTCGATGAGTGTAGACTGCAGTATTATTGTTGTGGAGCTGCTGCTGATGCTAATTTTAACTTATAAAAACCAAACTCCAACGCACAAACAAAAAGACATACAAACAAACATACCTAAACTCTCCTTTTGATTCAAAAGGACTCCACTTTGGCATTCAACATAGAACAGGAGGTTTTAATTCTTACCTGATTTATGAGGAAGGAAGGTTCAACATGGGAATGGAGAGTCATGTATTGTAGCCAAGGATGACTTGCCTGCAGACTGCAACTTCATGAAAGGATCTGTAAAAAGGCTGCCATCAAGCCCTGCGGTGCCATATCCATGCAGGCAGTCTCTTTGGCTATCGAAACCGGCTCTTATTTCTCATGCCAAACCTTCGCTTCCACATTGAAAACCTCGGCGTCTGACTTGAGATTCTTTTTCCCTGCATCTGCTTTCTGTGCAAGACCCCAATGAATTCAGGTATATTATCTTTTCCAAAATGTTTCTTCATTGTTTACTTGCGTGGTACCAGATAGTATCATCACTGATAAGAATTCAAGTTTGCTCAAAATCAAGCAGGCCATGGCAATCCATCTTTGCTTTCGATAATCAAATAAAGAAGAAAAAGAAAACCCCGTGGATGATTTCATCCAAAACGGTGAGGTGGATGCTCAAAATGTAATTTGAGAATTTAAAACAAGTGATGTTAGGAGGTGCAGAAAGTGAATAGCCAGGGAAATTAATTGAACAAATGCATACCATTTCCACTTATGAGGTGAATGATCAAGATCAAGAGGTCTATGAAATGATTCGTCCAAATTGGGCTAGCAGTATTGTATATAAACAGCAATGCCAATGTAAGAACAAGGTATTTACAAGCAGTAAGATATAAAAGAAAAAACCATGTACTTGGTTCTATCACAATTGTATATGTGCAGCAATATCCACAGTATGCCTATCCCTAAGTGTAACAAGAACATCACAAAAATAGCACGAGTATTGCAAGTACTGACTGCAGACGATGCAAAATGACCACGCGGAAAAATAGCAGCTCATCAAAATCAAGCAGGCAATGCGAAGCTTGGCTGTGTCCAGTTTGGAGGATCCATCACAGCACACCTATCCATTTTCTCAAAATCACCAACCTAAATAAAAAAAGGACAGTAGAGTTTATTACTCCAATAGCAAAGTGTCAAATAAACAATATGTAGATTACAAGAAGCAAATGAGAGAATGAACAAGGACTGGAAATAGTTATACCTTTTCCTTGCAGGAGGGGCAATAGTGATACTTATGCCAAAGGCAGTCCATTGAAGGAAAAAGAAAGCATACTCCCAACAAAAATGGCGTCATGCAACCAACGACAGCAGCTGAACTTATCTTTGATCTGGGGAGTTCACGAAAGCATCACAACCAGATGAAGAAGACGCAAGATTATTCCACTGTTAACACAAACATACAATACCCACCTCTCTTCGCTTCCAATTTATTCTTAGTCAAAATAATTATACACCAACTTTTGCAGCACAACCAAGATAAATCATATTGGAGTCCTGCTACAACAAGTCTTGAGCTTATGACAGAGAACAATCTTGTCTATAAACAATCCTAAGATTTGGACATAGTATGCAGCTCTCACTAAAAACTATCATTGTAACATTGTAACCTATTATTTATACTATTATTGTAATTTTCTTTGTTTTTGTTGATAAACAAAACATAAATTTCAATGCAATACCAACAGATTAGATTTATTGACATGTCCAACATAGTAAAATTTCAAATTCCCCATAATGCTATTTCTAAAGAAGGGAGCACCTTATGTAAAAGTAAATCATTTGAATGTTTTACAGCCAAACAGAACTTTGTATGGCGTACAACATTTGGGAGCCCTTGAATTTGTTATGTACCTTACACCTGCATCCTGACTTAGTGTTTATAAAAATTCGAAAACAAAGTAACTGCCGTGAATCCAATTAGTTATATGTAAGATACCAAACACAAGCAGGAAGGTAAACATTATTAGACAACAGTAAAGTTTGATGGCAAACGATTATGAAACCAATATAAACGAAGTAGTATAGTTTGTAGAGCAGAATCACGTAATTTAAACATCCAAGCAACAACAGTTTCTAACACATTTTGAGTAAATTGGGTAAACGTCACTCAAATCAATTCATTGTTAAGGCATAGCGGCAACAACCAGACAACTCCTGCCTTATGTTGTAAGGAAAGTCACGAAATTTTGTCGTGTACAAGTGATTCTAATCTTAAAGAAGAAAATTAGGTCAAAGACAAAAAAGGGGGAAGACCCATTGATCGATCAAGCAAATACAAGTTTCAATAAACGAAATCGAAAATTTCAATACCCAAAAACCGTACATGAATTTCACAATTCAATTAAAGATAACAAACAATAGAGATATCAATCGGACACAGAAGGAAAAGAGAATTAACAGAATATGAAACAGATCAAAGAAAGGTGAAAAAGAACGTAGATGTAGGGCTAGAGAGAAGGTAGAAAAGGCACCTGACGTCGGTGAGGCCGGAGTTTCCACAATAAACACAGTAGAAAGGAGCAGGAGTGTCGCGATACATGGTTTGCTGGATAGGAACGCCCTGGGGATCGCCAAAAATGGCGTTGGAAGGGATCTGGCCGGCCTGATAGGGGTTGTTGCCGTCGTAGAGAGGAATTCCGACGACCGGCTCGTCGTTCTTGGACATTATCGGTAAGCTTTGTATCTCTTCTGCTCTGCCTGAGATTGAGAAAGTTGTTGAAATGGAAGTAATGAAAATTGTTAAGAGGACTTGGGAGAGAGAACGGAAACGAGAAGCCCTTCCTGTTGCGAAGTCAAAAAGGTCGAAATTTCTCGTCAAAATATTATTTAAAAATAACGAAAATAAGAAAAGAAATGAATTCTTAGTTGTGATTGGTTTATTTATATTGGCCCCACACGGAAACACGTAATAAGATATTTTTTAATGGAGTATTAAATATTTAAACATATCAAAAGGAGTATTTGTTTTAAATCCTAAAATTCCCGAAAATATTTTCAATATACTAAAATGTCACTTTTTATCGGTGATAAATATCTATCACTAATATTAATATATGTCTATCGTCACAATCGTTCTTTCAGAAGCTTCACTTAACGATTGTACGACACTTATTCCCGCTCAAGAACAAGTCAGCCAATTCGAATTTGGATACCGATGGCACGTCGGGTGCCTCTAACAACCTCTACCCCGTTTCTGGGAAAATGATTTTAGAAAACAGGTTTAGAGGAAAAGGTTTTCACAAGAGTTTGAAAATATGATTTAAGTAAAGAAAGCTTGTAGTAGACCAGAAAGCAATAAGCAACAACAACGATTTTATAGCATACTACTCCGGGTATGAGGAAATGATCATTAGTCTTATCCCCATATAGTGCATTCAGAACAAAAAGCCAACTGACACCCTTGCATATGCAAAAGGGCGAGCGATCACTTACAACAAAAAGTATAAGGAAAGCAAACTAACTTAACTTATGAAATACATAACATGAAAGCATGATAAAAAGTGGTTGGATCTAAAGCAACATTTGAAGGTCCTTTAGTGGAAGCATGAAAATCGATCCAAAATTTATTCATAGAATCAAAATTACAGAGTACAAATGTTATGCATAATCATAAATTTACGGCATGCAAATAAAAAGGAAATAAGAGAATTAGAGTGAGAGAAAACTTACCCTTGAAGAACCCTTCTTCACGTATTTCCTTTCTCTGAATTTGTCATGAACAAACTCAATCCAAATGGTAACCACCACGAAAAGCCTACTGTATTCTCTAATGGGATGAGAATCATTAAGGAGTTGTGGGCTCTTAGGTTTTTGGAAGAGAGAAAATGATTGAGAGGAGAAACCGTTTTCCCAGAGAAAAACTTCTATATCTTTTTGGAATTCCGTAAGTCTCTTGAGCACTAGCTCCACACATGTACTAAAATAGAGAGAAATAAGGAGAAAGGAGTTACAACTCCTTCCCAAAATCATTTTCAAAATAAATTAAAATAATTTAATATATAAAAATATGAAAACAACCTTATCATATAATATATATTAAACTATATATTATATTTAATATAACACATAACCTATAACTTAATATTGTATCAAATACAATATAACCTATAGTTTTCATTCTCTCGCAATGCGTGATACTTAATATAAATTCTATTTATATTAAACTTAATTATATGAATCCAATTCACATAAAATTCAAATATTTACTTCCTCTTAAATAATGTATCAAATACATTATAGTAATTATACTATATATAATTAAGTAGAATTTCCTTAATTAACTTGAGCAATTCAAATTAATCCAAAATTAATTCTAATTTAATTCTTGTTGAGCTACAGAGGGGACCTCCTGGACTTGTAGATTGAAGCTCCAATGGTACTTGAATAATTAATTAAACTTCTTTAATTAAATTATTCAACATTCATTAATTGTCGGACACTCCACTAAAGATCAACAACTGCACTTTTCGGATTATAGATATATTTTTGTGTCGGATATAACTAGTCAACAGTTCGATGACCATTCACAAATTACTCGCAAGTACAACTAGGCCAAAAATACCGTTTTGCCCCTGTAGTTATATCTAACTCTTTAAGTACCACTGATCCCTCTAATGAACAATAAATCATAGTCCAACTATGACAAGAGTCCTCTCGGACTAGGAGAGGGTGTGGCGCTACCTTGTTCAAGCCCCAGAATCAGTTCTTTTGGGAGCAATTTATCTACTTTCTCCGACGTTGGGGAAGCAGTGACTTCCGTCTTGTGTATTTTTTTTCCCAGCTCCCCAATAATATGAATCCTCAAAATGGTAGGCTTATTGAGTCGGCGATCTGGCCATGAAAGATATGTAAATGGAGGTATCATATATAAAGGAGTTTATACATAGACTGGACCATGAAATGAATAGACTCTCTATATATCACCGTTAGTAAAAGAGACTTGCACTTCATTAGGATGACCATAAGAGACTTAATTAATCTTAAGTGAGTTGTGAACTCTTGTTTATGACGACAGTTCTTTGATCTGTATGGGTGAGAGTGGCCATGATAGTCGACTCAATAAGTGTACCATTTTGGGGATTTTTCTGATTAGGGAGCTGGAAACACAGCTACACAAGATGAAATTAACTCATTCCCATTCATTGGAAAAGTAGATAAATTACTCCCTTAATAGCTAGTTCCGGGTTCTGAACAATAATCCTCAACTTCTCACTGGCCCGAGAGGTGTTAGTTTATATTTGGACTATAAACTGTTTGTTCATCAGAGGAACCAATGGTACTTAAGAAGTTAGATGTAACTGTAGGGTAAAACGGTATTTTGACCTAGCTGTAGTTATTAACATTTGTGAAGGGTCATCGCTTTATTGATTGGTTATATTTATGGACACAGAAATATATTTGCAGTTCCAACAATGCAACTATCAGTCTTTAGTGGAGTGATCAGTAGTTAATGAATATTGATTATTGGACTAAAAGAGTTTATTCAATTAATCTCATATCATTGGAGCTTTTAATCTGTAGGTCCATAAGGTCCATTGTTAGTTCACAAAAGGATAGTAATGAGGAATGATTTAAATTGTTCAAATGAAACGAGGGAATTTAACATCAATGAGATTAATATAGAATGGTTAATTATAGATATTATCTATAATCTAAATTATGTGAGAGAGATATTTGAATAATATTCAAATATTAGATTTATATGAATTGGATCCATAAAGAGATGTATACATATAAATATGTGATATTTATATGTTAATTAACTTCATATTAAATATTATTTAATATAGTTATTTAATTGATTAATTAATGGTTAATTAATTGATTAAGAAATATAACGAGGATTGGAGGTTAGTATAAATATAAAATAATTATGAGAATTAATTATGTATATATTAAATAGGATTTAACATATGGTTATTTAATTAATGTGCCAGTTAATTAAATAAGGGTTATTTGATTAATTAGCACTAAAGGTATAAAGGAAAATACTTGGAGAAGGATTAACCGTTTCCATATAAATATATCCTTATAGCCCATTTAGGGTAAGGGATTTTATTACACAAAAAATTCCTAGTCTTCAAGCCTCTACCTTCTCTCTAACTTCTTTCTATAAATTCTCTTCCCTTTTTCCTCTCAAAAGTTCTTGGAAATCACTCTTCCAAGTTCTTTGGAATTCTAGAGGAAAGCTAGATCGCAGATAACAATGGAAGAGGAAAGCTAGAGGAATCTACAAAGGCGAGTTTTCATTTCTCCTTTTCTTCCTCTTTCCTAGCATGCTTATGTTTTGTTTGAATGTTTATCCTATAAATGCATGTTTTATTTTAATTTTTTTTGTTTTTATAAAAACGAATATCTAAATGCAAGGTGTTCACATGTTTCTGCGGGAATTCAATTTCTTTATAGTTATAGCGGGACTATGACTAATTGTTCATTAAATGAATAAGTGGTACTTAAGGAAGAGTTAGATGTAACTACAGGGGTAAAACTATAATTTTGATCAAGTTATACTTACGAGCAATTTGTGAAGGGTCAACACACTGTTGATTGGTTATATCTAATGGACACAGTAATATATCTACAGTGCAAAGAGCGTACCTGTCAATATTTAGTGAAGTGGCCGACAGTTAATGAATGTTGATTAATTTGATTAAAGAGTTTAATCAATTAATCTCGTATTATTAAAACTTCAATTTATAGGTTCATAAGGTCTCCTTGTTAGCTTAATAAGGGCTAAAGAGAATCAACTTAATTTTAGTTTAATTTAAATTGTTCAAATTAATTAAAGAGAACTAATTGTATAAGATACAATTAATATAATGTATGTTGATACACTATACTGTATATTGATATATTATAAAATGTAATGTATGTTGATACATTATATAAAAAAGATAAGTATTTGAATATGATTCAAGTATTTATTACATGAATGAGCTTCATATAACAACTATATGTTAATATTAATGTGAATATGATTCATATTAATAGTATAGTTATATGAGAAAATTATAAACCATAGCTTATATTATGTGTTATATAATAAACTATAGGTTATATATTATATAAGATATAATATATGGTATTTAATTATATAAATGTAATACAATTAAATTTTGATGTTCGGGATCAAGTAGGAGGAGACTTTCACTGTTCGTCTTCAAGGGTAAGTTTAATTTCTTCCTTTATACCTCTCTGTTTTCTTAGAAATATGCTTAAGGTTGGATGTTATCAGTAGTTTCCATTTTCCTCCGTTTCATTAAGTTCTATAAAACGATTTCAAAGACAAGCGACCACTCGCTTCCGTGTAGGAAATCGAATCCCTTTAACAACGATGGTCCCTACCATTAATTTTTCAATACGCTTCCTCTTGTTACGTTTGACACAGGGTTCACCACTTGCTACTAAAATCGTATATTGTTCAATGTCAATCATCGGATTATTGTTACCAAACGATCCTCCGTCAACCGTTGATTCTACGTTGAACATTGTTGTTTAATTTGCTGCCTATGAATGATCTAATTATTAAATTAATTCCAACAACACTACCGTAAGACATATCTACGAGGGCGGCTTCTAAAAACCACACTTTCTCTCTCCTTCTTCTTGGAGAAGTTATTATGATAGTTGTATTTTACGATTTCAAATTTTGTTCCTATTTTTCTTCTTCAAGCATTCTCTTCAAATATATATTTAAGAGACAAATAAATTATATTTCAATTGCATCCAATTGCTAGCAATCCACGGATTGGGGTGTTTGTAATAATAGAATAAAAATTTGAAGGCTTCATAAATGAATGAAGGTTGCAAGCGAGTTGGTAGATACTTTTGACAGACATTGCCTTTTGAATCCAAACTCCACACAATCTCATCATCTGGGGCGCATTCGCCTGTGGGGTACTCGGAATGTCTTATGCGTTTTGACTTCCACCCTTGGAGGGCCTTCCACACTCTGTTCTTGAGCCTCGTTGAAAAATTCTAGTATGTTTTTTTGTAGATTAAGAATCTTCATTGAATCTTTATTCCTTATTATGATTTCCATTGGACTCGTAATAATAAACATCCACATTCTACAACTGGATTTTTGTTGTTTTTTTTCTTGGAATGCAAACTAAGTACAGACACACATATAAATACAAGATACGGATATGATACGCAAATTTTTAAAAAACTAAGATACAAATTTATTATCTTTTATATGCATATATATTTTTTTTAATGATAATGCCCAATTAATTATTATAATACTCATTTTAAGTTAGATTAAAGTGGATTTAAGAAGAGAATGGGAAAACAATCTAGTATCGTGAGGTAGGAGATGAAGATTGAAGAATGAAGTTGAGGATGAAGGGAGAGGAGGTGTGAATCATGATTTAGATGGTGAGAGAAAAAAAAAAGAACAAAGATTTAACTACCATTAAGTATTTTCTTTCACCTTTTTCTATTTTTATTATTTTTATTTAATCTATTTTGTTTTGGATGGCTAGATTTAAGTGGATTTTTAAATAAAATAGGTTGTGGGTTTCTTTTTTTAAGTAGTTGGGCTTAAATTTAAAAAAAAAAAAACCCAAACATATCCCTATCCCAAAGAATATACACGTATCTAAAAAAAAAAAAAAAACAAATACTTCAAATTACATATAGAATATGGTCACATATGTGAACGTATGTATCTCAAATACATATTTGATATCGATTTTCTATACAATTACATAATTGAAATATACCAACAATTAGAATAGTTGGGCATCAACATGTTGAAGTTTCATTGAAGCAGAATATGATGTCCTTGCGTCTACGACAACATAGGTATTTTGGATTTGTTTGCTTCGTTATTTTTTTTTTGTTATTATATTTATTTCCATCACAGTTTGTTATGTGGTGAGCTGACATGTATCTTACCTTTTGCTATTCTTCAGTTTCTATATAAACCACTTTTGTAATCTTCTTAATTAATATAATATTATTTTTGTTATTCTATTTATTTTCAGCATAAATTTGTACTACCAACTTTCGAGATCACGACATTTATCTTTAATCATTTTAACTATATATAAAATTACAATTTATGTGATATAAATTATTATTATACATAGCAATGATTTATGTTGCACTTAATCCAATGTTCCTCTATTTTTAACATTATAAAATTAAAATAAAAAAAAATTTATCACATGACATATTTTTATTGGGTGCAACTTCGCTATACAAAAGAGGATTGCAGTCAAGACTCTGTCCAAGTTTTTTTTTTCTTTTTCTTTTTTTTTTCTTTTTTATATATATGAGTTAAAGTATCTCTCTTAAAAAGCGTAAATTAATTGAAATATACCAACATGAGCTTAAACAGATAAAATATTTCAACCTCTCATCTTAGATGGTGGTTAAAAAAAGTGGCAAGAAGAAAAAAAAAACTATGAAAATAGACAAATGAGGAAGAAAAGTGGGCATTTAGCAAGAATGAGTTTGATGTGACTTTTGTTATTATAAAAAGTATTTTTCAATGAATTTAAAACCTCTTTTAAATATTTCAAAATATCTCGTTAATGTCACACAACTTATTACTTTGATACTATGTTGAATTACTGCTAAATTTAAAAATTTGAGTTGATGAGTTACTAAAATTAGTTATATCAATGTTTCAACACTCATTTAAAAAAATATTTCAACATTTCTCATCACTAGTAATTGGAAAGAAAATTACATTACAGTAATTCGAAGATAAGATCTCTTACTATGACACAATATTAAATCAGCATTGGACCAAAACACAGTATAACCATATAATCAATATTAGAAATTTCTAAAAACACATTATTTAAAAGTACCTTTTAGATAATTTTTTTCCAAAAGGGATGACCATACGCCTAGAGTTCCTTTTATCTTTTCTATATACATTTTTTTTCTATAAGATATGTCTTCACATCTAAGAGTTTTTGTTGACAATATATCTTAAAAGATTCGAGGGGGAGTCTACATTTTAATGTTCTTTGATTTTTTGTTTTTGTTCAAAAGCATAATATCATAGGATAAGACGGTACAAAAGGAGACAAGACACGTAACAAGAAATTAAAACAGTCCATAACACAATCATATGTGTTCTTACAAAATTTTCTTTCCCCAATATATATATACAATAAGACGATAGTACATCACATGCATGCCACATGTTTGATGGCATATTTGGAGTGATATTGTAAAAGTCACTTTTATCATTTTCAAAATCACTAAAAAAAATAATGTTTTTAATGATTCAATTAATAGTATGAAAAATGCGTTTAAAAGTATCATATTAAACATTGAATCGATTTTGATTGATTAAAGGTTTGTTTCAAAAAAGTTGTTGATGCCAAAATTTGGAATGGAGAAAATACCCTCAACTTTCATGTGACAACAGTAAATTTATAATTTAGGGAAGAACATGACTTGTAAGATGTAAAGATTTGCACACCGGTGTGGTGCATGTTACACAGAATTCGATACTTAAGTTAGAAAGTGTAACTGTGTAGAAAGTAGATAGTTTCATATTAGAATGGACTTCCTTCCTCTGAAGTCATAATGATGTATTTATTGTGAAATCCTAACCTAGGGCACATTATAAGAAATCAATAGTTTTTCGACGCCTAAAATCGTTAGAAATTAACTAAAAACCCATAAGAAGATCATTTCCTGATGTTGTTAACGTCGTTCAGAGAATAGTCGGGGAATCAACTCCTGATGCATATAGCCTTTGCATCGGGAGTTCATGAGAACTTTTGACAATTAATATACACTATTAAGATATAGGGACTCCTGCAGCCACTACAAGGATGGTTTTTCCAGACGCCAAAAAAAGCATTGAGAAAGCTAATTTTTCCCGACTTTTTTTTTGTGGCGTTGGGAAAAAATAATCTCCTGACGAAAATTTGAATAACGTCTAGCTAAGTCAACTCTCTCGACACTGTTCTCTTGGACCGTCAGCATAAACCACGTTAGAAAAAAAATTTGTTTGCTTCTCCCGATGCTAAAATTGTTGGGTCGGGAGATAGTACTTATCTTGATGGTATAGACGAGGTGTTAGATTTAAAAAAAGGTTGGGAAACTTTTATTAAAGTCATCTCGACAATGGGTCAAACTACCGTCGGGATTATATACTTCGTCCAACGGTTGTACAAGCGTCGGGAGAGGGTTAATATAAAAAAAAAGGTTGGAAAATTTTTATTAGAGTTATCTTGACGGTGGTTCAAACTAGGGTTGGGAGAATATACTTAGCCTGACGGTTTTGCAAGGTTCGAGAGATGATCAATTTAAATAAAAGGGTTGCCAAAATTTTATTAAAGTTATCTCGACAGTGGTTCAAACGACCGTTGAGAGAACCTACTTAGCCCGATGATTTTACGAGTGTTGGGAGAGGGTCAATTTTTTTAAAAAAATAATGTTGAGAAATTTTTATTAGAGTTCTCCCGATGGTTGTCCAAATGATCGTCGGGAGAACCTACTTAGCCCAATGGTTTTTTAGAGCGTTAGGAGAGGGTCAATTAAAACCCTCATTTTCCCCACTGCCTCTGTAGCTTCTCTCCCTCTCTAACCCTCGATTTCTCTTCTCTCCTCCCCTCACACCCGTTTTTCCCTTTCGTCACAGATCGAGCTGCCACTGCCGTCGACAACCGCTGTTTACCACTAGTTGCCGCTTGTCTCTGCCATTTGTGCAGTGGGTAAGTATTTTTCCAATTTGTTTTGGGATTTTCTTGGTTCCTTCCATCACTTTGACAATTGCCTTACTTTGTCTCTATCTCTCTCTGTTACTTTCAACCTTTCATATATTTTCCTTTTAATACATATATTTTTTTTAATTTTTCAAAATATGAACTATAAATAGGGTATGTTTGAAATTTAATATAAGTTTTATAATTTAAATACGATAAATTGAACATTTTAGATTTCCTTCTCTCAAATTATAAAAGGAATTAAAGAGTGTCGTGCAATTTGTATTAGTTGGGCTTGAACTATTGGGAATGTCATGCTGAACGAACTCTCCACATTTGATTCACTTCCACAACTTTATTTATTGTAACAAAAAAACAAATATATCAGCTTGAAGCAACAAAAGAACAACTACGAACTACACATTATACATAGTTTAATTTTAACTCAATTCCACTAATTTTTCTTAGGTTGAAACAAACAAGAGAACAAGAATTTGGACCTAATTTACTGCAGTAATTTTATTATTCATAAGTAGTATAGGTTTGAAGCGACTGTTCAAAAGTTAAAACTTATGGAGATAATTATTGTTTTTGAAAAATATGACTCGATAATTATTTTGGATGGTTTATGGATGGTTAATAGTTTCTGTAAAATCATTATTTACACCTTTTTTTTTTTTTTTACTTTCTATAAAATAAGAAACACAGTTTTGAAACCATTTTGTTGAAAAATAATAAAAATAAAATGGTTCGTATTTACTTATGCTAACATGTCTTTAAGTGATTATTTTAATTCACAATTGAACGACTTTAAGAACTATATCATGGTTTTCTTTTTCATTATCATAATGTAATGTTCTGTGGCTGCTTGAACTTTTTTTGAGCTCTAGGACTGTTTGTTTGTCTATTTATTCTTAAGTGACTGCAATATTTGGAATGAATATCCCATATACCTGGAAGGAATGAGTTTTATGTTTTTTCTTCACTTTTGGTTGCTGATTTGTTGTTGGAAGTTATTTGGTTGATGAACTCATAGATGTTGATGCCGATAAAGGATGTGGTTGTTGATAATTATAAGTTACATTGGTTTGGTCTTAGTTATAAATTTTCGTCATAGGTTTAAGTCGGTTAACTCCTACTTTCAGTTGAACTCCATAATAACCTAACTATCTTTGATTCATAAAGATGGTGCTTGGTGCAGCTTGGATTTCACGACTTTGAAAATATAGGTTAAGAAAAAGTTGATATGTATAGGATAAATTTGGATAATTTGGGATTAAATGGTAAGAACCCTAAGTTAAGGATGTTTTATGATAATTGAAGTTAAGGTGATTTCAATTGGAACAATAGACTATTTAAGAATTATTTGAAGTTAAGTAGTTATTTAGGTATTTAAGAAAAGTTGATTAGTTATGGTCCAACTGGAGTTGGCTTAAATCTGTGAGTGATATATATATATATGTATACACACACATACGATCTGGTTTGGAAAACTATTATTTTTGGAATGTATCTTTTTTATGAATCAACTATGTTTTATCTGGTTTATTGTATTGATTTTAATGGTTTATTATCGAGCAAAAAGCTTTATGGGTATGATTTATGTGTGTTTATGGGGACTAATTTATATTAATTATATAATATTTAGAAAACATCTAGCTTGTATTTATTATTATTTCCTATGACATTGGAGAATGGTTTGATATTATTTTTTTTGAGCTGACATTGTAATTATCACATTGAGATGATTGTTAAGGTTGCAATTAATTAAAGTCTAATACTCATTAGAAAGGAAGAATGTGTACAAGTCTATGGGAAAGCATAACATTAGAGTTAAAGGTAAATGCATAGTTATGTTTAAGTTTAAGTTTAAATTCAGATTTAAGTTCAATAACTCCACATTTGTTTATATTACCTTTTTGTCTGAATTCATTAATAGTTGCGAACTTGTTTATTGCCCAAACACTTGGAAGTTTCTTACTTCGGCTACTTCTTGTATCATCCTTTTCTATTTCATTTTAACCTTTTTTGTTTGATTGGATTATAAAGGATTGTCAAGGAAATGACAATCCCTTGTAATAAAAGAAAGAGAATCTTAAAAGAAAATTTTATTTTGAAGGTCAACTGGGGAAATTCACCAAAAAAAGAAACACAATCAAGAAAGAATATTATTCTTAAAGAAAACATCTCTTCTAACAAAAAATTAATACTTAGAAATTGAAACTATGTGTTCTAATACAACTAATTGTCTAAATCATACATGTTCAACTTATCACATGTATTATTAAGAATGGATAACAAGCGGATTAAGATTAGGAACAAGTTATCAACTGAGTATGTAGAAGGAGTATACCGATTCTTTAAAGTTGCAAAACTTCATGTTAATAACTCGGAAAAAACAAGATATCCATGCAGAAAATGTATGAATGCAATGTGGGAGTCAATAGATGAAGTTGAATGATATTGATTCATGAATAGAATTTCTCCATCGTATCACCAATGAGTATATCATGAAGACCCAGTCGACTTGTCTAGAGGATACTAGATTCACACTTCTTAATCGATATATGATGATGGATTAAGTACGATAGAGATGAATGTTATAGATGAAGAAAATGAAAATTTAAATATTACAAATGATCTACGTACCATGTCCAATTATTGATGTAAATGAAGAAGATAACGAGAATGAGATGCACACCAATGCCCAAGAAAGAGATAACAATTCAAGCTTATTTGAATACTTAATAAATGAAGCATGTAACCAGTTGTACCCTGACTGTACAAAATTCTCTTCATTGTTGTTCTTGGTGAAGTTGATGCATATCAAGTTTCTTAATGGTTGGACTAACAAATAATTTGATTTGTTACTTGAATTGTTAAAAGAAGCATTTCCCATTGGAGCATTTATACCTAGGGGTGTTTATGGATTGGATTGGGTTGGGTTGAAAGACTTTTTAGACCCAACCCAATTGTTCGGGTTGCAAATTTTTTCAACCCAAATAACCCTTATTAAAAAATAACCCAACCCAACCCAACCATGAAATATTTGGGTTGGGTTGGTTCGGGTTAATCGGATCATTTATTTAAATTTTTTTTCTAAAAAGAAACAAAATGTAAATATGTAAGAATCTAATTTAATTATTTTCATATATTGAATTAAGATTAACAACTCAATTTCAATTTATATAGTAAACCCAACCCTTAAAATTTTCATTTATTTTCATTTATTTGAATCCAACCCAACCCATGATCGATTTTTTCGGGTCATCGGGTTTTTTGAACACCCCTATCTATACCTAGTTCATTTATGAAACTAAAAGAAAATTACGTGACTTAGGGCTAGGTTATAAGTCTATTCATGCTTGCAAATACGATTGCATCCTATATTGGAAAGAATTTATTGATTGGCAACAGTGTCCAGTATATGGCTAGTCTCGGTACAAAGTTGAAAATGGAAAAAGTAAAAAGATTCCACATAAAATTTTACGACATTTTCTTTTAATAACAAGATTAAAGCAACTATTTGCATCTAAACATATTGCACCTATAATGTGGTGGCACAAAGATAAACGTGTTGAAACTAATGGAGTGTTACAACATCTAGCTGACGCTGAATGGTGGAAGCATTTTGATTGTGAGTTTCCTCAGTTTGCTTCAGACCCATAAAATGGTCATTTAGGACTAGCTTCAGATGGCTTCAATCCGTTCAGGAATATGAGTACTTCGTATAGTATGTGGCTAGTGGTGCTCATTCCTTACAATTTTCCACATTGAAAATTCATGAAAGGGACAAATTTCATTGTCTCCCTTCTTATACCCGGGCCGATTTCTCTTGGAAAAGAAGTTGACATTTACTTACAACCATTGATTGAAGAGTTAAAGGAGTTATGGAATGATGGTGTACACACTTATGATTGTGTTAGCAGTGAATACTTTTAACTACCACGAGCTTATTATGGACATTAATGACTTTCCTGCATATGGTGACCTATCTGGATGGAGTACCAAAGGTTACCAAGCATGCCCTATTTGTAAAGAGGATACATCATTATTAAGGCTAAGAGGAAAGCAATGTTTTATGAGGCATCAACGTTAGCTTCCAAATAATCCTAGTTTGCGCAAGAGCAAACAAAATGATGGAAAAATGGAACGTAGACCTCCTCCTATTTTCATGGATGGACAAAATATCTTACGAGAGGTGAACTTGTTAAACTTTTCCATGCTTAGCAAACATGTAGAGAAACGTGATAAAAAGTGGAAAAAAAAGTTTAAATTGGAATAAAAAAGTATATTTTTCAATTTCCATATGGTTGAAACTTTTATTGAGACATAAATTGGATGTCATGCATACCGAAAAGAATATTTGTAATAATTTGATAGGCACATTGTTAAATATTGAGGGAAAGAATAAGGATACAACTAATGCTCGTTTGGATTTAGAAGATCTAAATATACGAAAGAACTACATTTGCCAAAGATATGGGATAAATTTGTAAAGCCACATGTTGTATATACATTGACTATTAGTAACAAGGTTGCATTATGTAAGTGGATGAAATCAGTCAAATTTTCTGATGGATTTGTATAAAATATATCAAGATGTGTGAGTGAGAAAGATGAAAAGCTGTGGAGGCACAAAACATTGGAGTATTGTACAAGGCACAAAACATTCAAACATTTCATAAACATAAATCAGCATTCTCATGTAAAATGATCAAACTTCATAATTTGCATGTCATCACATAGTGCCTTGTAAACTTTTATCATGCTTATAAATTTTTTTTGTAGAAAATCATCACATTTCATAACATGGGCATGAGTTTACTGAAAACGCATGCTAGTTCTCATATAAAATCTCTCTTTAAAACTATGCATCATGCGATCAACATATATTAAAAGCATGCATCACAGTATAAAATATGTTATACTAGCTATGCACTGAAAATCATTTATAAAACTACTCATTAGAAATCATTTATAAAACATGTCACTCACAGTCCTAAGCTACTTATCCAAGGGTCTGTAAATATCTCCTAATTGTGTCTGTCCTTTGACTTGGCTGAAGAATAACAACCCTCGATTACAAGTGCTAAAAAGTCATGAAGACACGCCACCCTGCCTATGTGATGAACATCCACTACGAGTCTTACTTAGTGCGCCTCGGCTACTACTACTCCTTTTCGTGTAGTCACATGACTCACGTCGAGCAAACCTTACCCGACAACTATTTTTGCTTATGTAAATCCTCACTTCATGCCTATGCGCGTCGTTGCGTATCTCAACGAGTCAGTTGCTTGCTTATTCTTTGGATGCAGCTGCTTACTTATTCATCCATAATCATTATTCCAGATTTCAACATTTGAATTTGATAACTGGAAATCCAACCATTAATTTACTAGATTTCCTTCTAAATGGTTGCTCATAAACAACGTAACTCTTTTTACTAAATTTTGGCATCAACAACTTTCTTGAAACAAACCTTTAATCAATCAAAATCAATTCAATATTTAATATGATACTTTTAAACGCATTTTTCATACTATTAATTGAATCATTAAAAACATTATTTTTTTTTAGTGATTTTGAAAATGATAAAAGTGACTTTAACAATATCATCCCAAATGTGCCATCAAACATGTGGCATGCATGTGATGTACTATTGTCTTATTGTATTAAGCAAATGTTTCTTCATAATCAATGCTATATGTCTGAGTGAACCCCTTGGCAACCAATCTGGTTTTGTACCTTTCAATACTACCATCAGTTTTACATTTTACAGTGAACACCCATTTGCATCCACCGTCTTCTTATCTTTTGGTAGTTCGACTATGTTCCATGTGCAATTTTGTTTTAGTGCATTGAACTTTTCCATCACTGCTAATTTCCAATTCAAATCATTTAGGGCTTTCTGTATATTCTTTGGAACAAATAGATTGGTTATTTTGGATGTGAAGGCTTTATGGTAGTCAGACAATCTATGATAAGAAAGATAGTTTTTAATGGGATATTTGGTGCATTTACGAGTACCTTTCCTATGGACAATTGGAATATCAAGATCAGAGACAATCTTCGAAGGAGATGAAGAACTAGGAGAACTAGGAGTAGAGTGTCTAATATTTGGATCTTCAGGATCATTCATCAGAGTATTTGATTGGTCCTGTGATAAGTCAATTGTCTGAGCTCGGACTCTTTCAGTCAAGTTTCTTCTAGTATAAACTTAAAGTTCAGGATTTTGCCTTGTAAAGTCATTTTGCAGTGTTTCTCCCCCTAAAGAAGAACTCTCCATACTTGGTATCGAAGGACTAGAGCTCATAATTGCAGAACCACTGATGTTTGGGAGAGATAAAATATCTCAATAATTATCTTCAAGGTTAGATAGCTCCCCCTGAAGAAAATTTGGGCAAAAAAAAAGGTTGATTTTCCAAAAAAGACACCTCCATACTCTCAAAATACTTGTGGGTCAAAGGATTAAAACATTTGCAAGCTTTCTTATGAGAAACATAGCCTACAAAAATGCATTTAGTAGCTCGAGAATCAAGCTTAGTTCGAGAAAGAGGAGAAGTATGGACATAAGCATGCAGTACACCCAAACAATTTAATTGGTAAATCAGAAGACAACTGGTTATTAGGAAAAAAACTCATTGAAGTGATTAAGAGGAGTTTTAAAATTCAAAACCTTAGACGAAATTCGATTGATCAGATATGTAGCTATAAGAATGGCATCACTCCATAAATATTTTGGAACATTCATAGAGAACATAAGGGCACAAGCAACTTCAAGTAAGTGTCTATTCTTTTGCTCAGCAATGTCATTTTGCTGAGGCGTGTCACAACACGTAGCTTGATGAAAAATGCCCTTTTCTTGCAAAAAATTGGTTAATTGTTCCTTGAAATATTAAATGCCATTGTCAGAGTGAAGAATTTTAATTTTAATTTGAAATTGAGTCTCTATCATATTGTAAAATCGAACAAAAACCTCTTTTACCTATGACTTTTTTGCCAACAAATAAAGCCAAATTAAACGAGTGTAGTCATCTATAAAGGTAACAAACCCACTTACCACCATGAGTTAAGACTTTAGACGGACCTCAAACATCATTATGAATTAAGGAAAAAGGTGATGAAACCTTGTACGGTTTAGGCAAATAGGTAGATCGATGATGTTTGGTAAAAATGCAACTTTCATATTGAAAAACTGAACAATCAAATTCTTTAAATAAATCGGAAAACAGATACTTTAAATAAAAGGAATTTGGATGCCCTAATCTACGATGCCAAAGCATGATAGTTTCTTTAACAGAAGGAGAACAAACACTACTCAAACCCAAAACTTTTTTATGACTAGCAGAAACTTCATCTAAGTAATAGAGACCATCAATCATCCTAGCACGTTCAATTGTCCACTCCCTCATTTCTTGATCCTAAAAGATACAATGAGTTTCACAAAAGATAACACGACGGTTAGCATCCTTAGAGAATTTACTAACAGACAACAAGTTACAGGCTAATTTTGGAACATGAAGGACAGAACGTAATATAAGTTTTGTAGTAAAAGGAATAGTTCCTTTTCCTGCAATAGAGGTGAAGTTGTCATCGGCAATGCAAATTTTTTCATTGCAATACACAGGAGAATATGATTCAGATAAACAAGAGGAACTGGTCATATGATCATAAGCTCTAGAGTCTATAATCCATGGAGATGAATTAAGGCAAGAGAGAGCTTGAGGACAAGTATTGTACCAAGGAAATACTAGGATTACCAGATGATGAATTGGTCTGTAGCAGCTTTAGAATTTGATCAATTTGCTCTTTATTAAACGGGCTAGAGTCAACAACATTAGCATTAGAGGCATGTTGCTTAAAACTTTTCTAATTCACAGGTTTTCCATGAAGTTTCCAACAAGCTTCATGTGTATGTCGAGGTTTATTGCAATGGACGCACCAAACACGAGGCTTTTCATGTAGCTTATTGGATTGATTATAAGCCTTCATTGAAGTATTTTCAATCATCAATGCAGAGCATTCAATTGAGTCAATAGGTATTTTGCAAATCATAACATTCCTGTGGCTTTTTTCCCTGCGAACTTCAGAAAAAACATCATTAATAGTTGGAAAAGTAGTTTTTCCAAGTATTCTACCTTTAACTTCATCGAATTCAACATTGAGGCCAACAAGGAATTTGTAAATATGACCATCTTCAACAATTTTCGTATAGTGCTTTTGGTCCTCTGTAGACTTCCACTCATACGTATCAAAGAGGTCAAAGTCTTGCCAAATCTTTTTTAATGAGTGAAAGTATTATGCAACAAAGCTAGTTCCTTGTCTTATATCACTCAATTTTAAGTTCAACTCAAATACTTGTGACTGGTTGCACAAATTAGAATACATCTGAGTTACACTATCCCATAATTCATTGGCAGTAGAGTAACACATGTAGTTACAACTAATGTCTTCGACCATGGAATTGACAAGCCAAGTCATAACCATGGAGTTTTCAGCGTCTCATCCGGCGAATGAAGAGTCATCTGGACTAGGAATGGTTTTTTCTCCTATGATGTTACCAATCTTCCCTTGTCTACGAATATACATCCAAACACTTTGGGACCAACGAAGAAAATTATCTCCATTGAGTCGAATGGTAGTTATTTGAACAGTGGGACCGGTTGAATAACCACGATTATCGCAAACTCGAATGATGACTACCTTAGTGTCTGACATATCGTTGAAAAAAGGAAACCCAAAATACAAAATCAGTAGATCTGGAAAAAAAAAAAAAACAACACAAAGGCTTAACCGAACCAGCAACGAGGAAAATTATAGCTGGCGAACAGTGGCAACTGGTTGGCAGAAGGCTGGGTTTTTTCTAGGGTTCTAAAAAGAAAAAAGTAGGGTTTATTTTTTTGTGGGGTAGGGGGTTTAGGGTTTCAAAAATTTTGTTGCTTTGATACCATGCTAAAAACCATTATTCTTTCTCTTATTAATCTTAGGAGGAGAGAGTTTTTTAAATACAAGAAATATCCAATTACAAATAAAGAAAGAATAAAATACAACAAATACAATACAATAAGTACAATATAAAATTTCACAATAAAAGAAATAATCTAACATTATTTAGAATGTTTCAATTGTATAATACCTATGGCACGTTGACACATGTTAAAATTGGTTAACGATAACCTTACATGACATCAGTTGACACAAAATTAGAAGGTAAATTAGGCTAATCTAAGAGAATTTTAATAAATTGAAATTTCTACCAACTTCTAGTAAATCGAGAGGTAATATAGTTTTCCTCTTTCACGTGGGCATATTTTTCCACTAAATTCTATCCACTAACTAAATACCATAACATCATATGTAAACCTATCATTTCGTACTTACTAACTAAAGAGTATAATTTAAAAAAAAAATGTTAGAAGAGAAAAAAACGTCAGGAAAAAAGAGAAACCTTTTTAAATATTAGGTACAAAAAGGCTAACTTATACAAAAAAAATATCCAGAAACTTTGGAATAGATTTTAGTTAGGAAGTTTTAGTTTTATCTTTGAAATTCCAAATAAATTCAAAAGAAATAAATTTTGAACTTTGAAATTGTTCTAATTTTTTTTATAAAATAAAAAAAAAACTGACGTTATAATTGATGTATAAAAATTAGAAAGTGTATATGATATTATTTACAATTTATTTCATCACAAAAGACATCTTAATTTATCTGAATGATATTATGTCACACATATCTTTCAATTCTAACACATTAATTGTTCGGTTAATTTTCATATTATTTTAATAATAGAAAAAAAAAATCTCCATAAATATTTTTTGGAATAGATTTTAAAGTACAAATTAAAAATGAAACATTTGAAAGTTTGAAAATACAATAGAAACTTACGTTAAAATTTAGAAGCAGTGTGTATGAATTATCTAAACAAAACAGTTAAATATTCTTTTTTTTTTTTTTTAGAAAAAAAAAGACGTTTAAATATTAGAAGGTAAAAGAAAGTATGGAAAAAAAATCTTTTTGATTCTTAAGGTTTTTAGTCTAGCTTTCATTTGATCCTTAGGTTACAAAATGATAGACTTCTAAAACTTCAGTTTTGAGTTTGATTTCGTTTTAGTCTTCCATTTTTCATCAAATCCTCACTTTTAGTCTTTAGTATTAATGTCTATTAATTAATTTTAAAGAATTATGATTAATTAAATTTCACTATCTTTTCATCATTATTAATATTAATTCTAAAATTCCATTTCACAATGATTTTAAACTAATTAATAGATATTAATATAAAAAAAACTAAAATTTAGTAATAGTAAAAAAAGTCGAGTTTAAAAATGTAATAAAACTACAACGTTTTGAAACTTATAGTATGACATAAATGTTACCCTAAAGCAGAGTAAAGTAAGGCATAATAATGTGGAAATACTATCTACATATATATGTTTGGTGGAGAGCGTAGTTCAGTAAAGATTCTTACGAATAAAGTCATATAGAAAGATGAAGATTCTTGGGGCAGTCTTTTGTCCCAAACTACGGGGGGTGAAGTTGGAAACTTTTATCCTTCTATTTTTTAAATTTCACAAGAGATAAATGGGAGTGAAAAAAACAGTTTAATATTAGTACACAAAGTTATTCGGTGTGGAGGAAATTATTATAGCCTACTTCATGCTTGCGATTTCGATTATAATGGTTGGTGTTTACAGTATCACTATTTCAAATCTATAATTGTTACAATATTTAGTTACTATTTATTACACGCATTTGAATGAGAAAATGGAAGATCTAGTTGGATTTTAGCAAAATATTAGAATTGTACCATCCCAAGTAAAAAAAGTTCAAGAAAATAGTAAACTCCAAACACGATAAAAAAAAGTCGTCTTTCATTTCAATTTATTCTAGTTAGAAACACTGAAGCATAGGCGTACTAATTTTAGTTAAGTTCTCTTTTTGTATTCACTAGTTTGAGAATGGGAAAAGGTATGAGTAATATAAAAATTTTGAGAGATCGCTTTTGTAATCGAGATCAGAAGAAAGAATTTTTCTAATAGTAAAATTTTGAGAAATTTTCACAAATAGAAAAAAAAAATTCAAACTATTTATAAAAATAACAAAAAAAAAATACTGATAGACATCGAAGTAGACATGGATAGACTTTTATCAATGTCTATCAATGGCAGACAGACATTGATAGACTTCTATCAGCCTCTATTAAAGAAGATTAAAATTTTGTTATTTTATGTAAATAATTTCCCTTATTTTTCTCTTTCTGAAAATCCTCCTAGAATTTTTCGGTCCATAGTTTTTTATTCGGTTTGAAGTTTTTTTTTATGATAATTCTTGTATTTCTAATTTTATTCTTTTATTCTTTTATTCTTTTTTGTTATTTTTCTACATATACCTAGTTTTCAAGACACAAAGTAGGAAAAAGGATCCTAAAACAGAAAATAATCAAACAATGCGTTAAATATTATATAAAAACCTAATTTTGTGATGAACAAAAACAAGAAGAGATGAAATGTACAAGAAAGGGGTGTGAAAAAGATTAAAAAGTTGATGTGTGGTTGAAATGTAATAAGAAACCAAATAAAATTTGCTTTTTTTAAAAAAAAAAAAAAAAGAAAAGATTAAAATATAAATATAGTCCATAAAATACAATATTGTGTTTGGTAAATCTGATTTATTGGATAAAAAGAAGAAAAAAGTAGTGAGAAGAAGAAAAATTACACGTGAATGGGAAAATGAAAGAAAAAAAAGGTGCTGGGGTTGGGGTTGGGGCTGTCTCTTATACACATCTAGATGTGTATAAGAGACAGGGGAATATTAGTGCAGAAACAGGGAGAAGCTCATGGTGTCAGAAACTTTTGTACCCAACTTTTCAGACCAAAACTTGAATTAACCAAAACACACACACAAATAAAAAAAATAATAAAAAAAAAAGATTCCACCAAATTCCAATAATTTCTCTTTTGCCCTTCTTCTTTTTTATTTTTATATATTCCCACACAATATCTTACCTTTTCTAACTATGACTAAGTTCTAATCTTGGTTCCATCATGTTTATGAACTTTTAGAATTGTGATTAATAGATTTTTAACAGTTTAAAAGTAGTGTTTAATATGTACCTTAGTAAAGTAGCGTTCTAAGCATTTGTTTTTTTAGTACATATCAAATCAAAGTTGACTTACATATGAACTCTTTTATTCATGGAGGGAGTCATAATTGTACTTGAAGATAGTATCAATTTTTTTTTGCCTTTAATCTCAAATTAGTTCATTTCAAATTAATTAATATAATTAATTTTTTTATGATAACAAACATGCTTGCTTTTATTGACTATTTGAGAGTTTTGAAGTGTCTATTGCATAGAACTCGAAATAATGATTACAATGCAATTTTGAATGGCCAAAATCAGAACTCAAACGAATAAGATATAGCACAATAAGTCTAACGAAAAATCTCGAGTTGTGACATATTTTTTTTCATCGAAATGGACCAATTAAAAGGTGCCACTTGGAACATAAAAGAAAATGATTTATATATGTGTGTGTGTGGGGGGTTTAAATTTTCAATATTTAATTTTCTTTTTCAAAGATCCAATGACCCAAATTAAACGTGGTTTCCAACAATTTTTTCTCTTTATTTAAACTCATATTTTTCTCCAAATCAATTTTCATAATTTTCAATCCTCTCCAAAATACAAAGCTTCCATTATTGCTCTCTAATTTTAATTTTTCTTTTTTTCATCTTCTTCTTGAGATAGATATTATATGTGTGTGAGGATCGATTTGTTGAGTGCTTTAATTTGTAACTCTTGATTTGTTGAGTGCTTTAATTTGTAATTCTACTTCTTGAGAGAGTTTTCCTCATATTGTGCTTCATTTCAAATTCATTGTGAGGGTTGCTCTTGATCCCGAAAAAAAAGTTGTAACAATTTGATCTTCAACCATGGAAAGGATTGAATTTGTTCTTGCGTCCGAAAAAAACATGTTGTAATGGTTCGACTCTAAGCCGTGGACAGAGTCAAGTTTTAGTTACAAACCCAAGAAGACCTTGAGAAGGGGTTGTAGGCCAATTGTGCCGAACTACTCTAAAATTCTCGGTGTCAAATTCTCTATCTGTCAACTATTTAATTTTGCAATTAATTTGTTCTTAAATTTTATTGCTTGAAATTATTTGCAATTTTTGTTCTTACATTTAATTGCTCATATATGTTTACTTTGATTGGTAGTTCTCAAATTTATATATCCTTTACCAATCCTTTTATTAAATTTAAAAATTGTGCTTTAAAGTGTTATGGTTAATTTTTTGTTTAATTCAAAGTGAAATTATTTATATAAATTTATTGTTTAAATTACTTGTTAGCAAAAAAGTTTGTTAATTTGTTTAATTGGGCTCACATTAGTAAACGTTTTAATTAGTTTGATTAAACCCTATTCACTCTCCCTCTAGTATTTTCATACTGATCCTGCGGATAGTAGATTGTGACTTTAATGTACCAGTGACCATTTCATTGGAGGTGTTGGATGCAATCGAGAAGGACGATGCATCATCCATTACACCAAGATGAGTGTACAAATAAGTCAAGCTGAGTGACAAGTAAGAAGATAAGCAACAATGTCAGCGGTGGTGTCAGTGACAATCTCAGTGTGAGCCAAAATGAGACCCCGAGCCACGAGTAGATAAGTTGAAAAGTTCCTTCGAGAGTTTTCACTATCGGTTCTAGAGATAGATGCATATTGATGAGATATGTAAGCACGTCAAGTTTTGTGTCAATTTGAGATCAGACGAGCGCTTTACACTAGTAAGTGATCCTTGCCAATTTCAAATGCAGAGGTTACAGATGGAAGATTACTCATAATGTATTACGGGGGGAGACATGGTGTCAGCCCACCACCAACCTTATGCCCATGGCCCAAACGAGCTATCTCATGGCACATGTGTATGTCATAGCGTGGCCGAGTGTTGTATGACAAGTGTCTTAGGCATCGTCCATCGAGAATTGGATCTCATTGACGATGTCGGACAAAATGGCAACCTTTCCCTTAGGCCAAAGGTTTTATCATTCTACGAGCTAGCACCTAGTATACAGTAATGACTCCACATGGACACGAGAGTAGTTCATGGCTTGACATGTCTAGATGGATTGATGTTTCGGGAAACCTCAAGTTGGAAAATTGCTCATGATTTTATTCTCAATAAGCGTGCTTGAGTAAGAGTGAGAAAGCAGATGACATCTCGATGTTGGAGATTGCATCCAAAAATATCAGCTAAGACTCGAAAGTTTCCAATTATCATGGTAGTTGCTCGAGTTGTATCAATAAGTATTGTAATGACTTGGTAAAGCGTGGTAGGCATCAAAGTAAGTCGATTTAGCTCAGTAAGCATTATTATGCCCCCATAAGTCCCAATAAGTGCTTGAATCACTCAATAAAACCTTGGTAAAGTATTATAAGCCTATTTTGATCCAATGAAGAGTCTAAACTCATCTCAATGAAGTTTTGATGCAAAGTAAAAGCATGGGGATCGTGTTTTTAGAAACAAAGATAATGAAGGGAGATGTGACGTTGCATTGTAATGTCTTTAACCTAGTATATGAGTTTAGTCATGGGACTTGGCTTAAAGTAGAGGCAAGTAAGCTAGAGTCGCATATAAGGGAAAATATGCGTACAAGTAATGTTTATGGCCGAATAAAGTTTAGTTTTGCATGAGTTAAGTTCAATTGAGGATGAAAGTACCCGACCTAATGTGTTTGATGAAGCCACAAAGAATCAAATGTGTTGATGCCAAAATCTGTACAGGGAAAAATGCACTTGACCTTACTAGACAACAATGGTAAAATTGTAGTTTGGAGAAGAGATGATATGTAAAACAAAGAAAAAGGGCTTCGTTGCCTAAGTCAAAGATAGGAAAATTATAGAGTGGAGAAAAAGTTACAATTAGTTTAACTTCTATATCCCTTATATGAAGTTATAATAACGTATTTATGGAGAAAATAACTTTAAGTTTACCTTTTCCTCTTATGTTTAGATGATAAGATGGATCTTTTCTTATCCTACATAAGTTATGATTGATTTGCTTATATCATCTGGACTTACTTGATCCCAAGTCCATTTTATTTTAAATTTATCTTCTTCGATCTTTTTTAGGCCTTTGGCCAATTTATTCAAGTCCTATTCACCCATAATAGAGCACAAGTAGATTGAAACTTGATTTCCCTTAAAGTTGACAATGATCGGGTGTAAATCATATCACACAATTCAAAAGTCTTCCCCTGACATAGGCACCTAGGTAAAAAGTTAAAAGCATTTTAGCAGTAAAATTGATATAAAATTAAGGTTAAATAATAAAAAAATGCCTCTGTACTTTAAACTTTGTGTCAAAAATGTCCTTGAAGTTTCAAAAGTTTCAAAAATACCCTTAATTTTTTTTTTTTAAAAAAAAAAGTTCAAAAAATACTCTTGCCTTTAGTTTTAAATGAAAATCATAAAAGTTTTGTATAAAAAACACTCCTGAACTTTCAAAATGTTTAAAAAATACCATTAACTTAATAAAAGTTAAAAAATACCTTCACCGTTAGTATTTGAATAAAAACCGTTAATTCCTTGTGACACAAGTGACTTTAAAATTTTTTAAAAAGTGCTCCTACTGAGCAATTTGTTTGAAATTTTTTTAAGTTCGAAAAGAACTAATTTTAAAATAAATTATATAGATATCCTCATTTTTTACATATAGATACTCTCATATTTCTCTTAATTTTTCAATTCTAGGCTTACACCAATTTTCTCAACAACTAAAATAAAAACTAAAATTTTAAGTTAAAACATATAATACCACAAAATTTCACAAAACTCTAAAATTAGAATCTCCTCTTGAAACATACCAAAAACATAAATAGTCAAATAAAAAAAGTATTTGACTATTTATCGTATATATAGAACTTTCATATTTCTTTTAATTTTCTAATTCTTAATTTTCACAAATTTTCTCAATAACCAAACCATACTAAAATGTTGCATCGCTGAAAGCTCCCTCACGAAGCGCCTTGGAGAGCAAATTGGAAGAAGTGCCTCTTCGTGCGTGCATATCAAATGGAGAGTGCTACAACACCACAGGACAACATTGCAACGTTTGCCTAGCACACTGTCCCTGTGAATGGTACAAGGCACAAGTGTCATCGCATCTCTTGCATGATTTCACCATTCTGCCTCTCGTTGCTTGTTAATTGCTCCATTTAAGCCCGAATTGTATTCAGAACGTCTCGACGACTTCTTTTGCTCAATAACCTATCTAAGATCTAAAATAAAGATTAAATTTCTAACAATCAACATGATTTAGACTGATTCATTTTTTATTTGACTATTTATCGTTTTGGTAGGTTTCAATAGGAGATTTTGATTTTGGATTTTGTGAACTTTCGTGGTATTTTATGATTTAACTTAAAATTTTAGTTATCGAGAATATTGATGTAAGCTAAGAATTGAAAAATTAAGAGAAATATGTGAATATCTGTATAAAAAAAAGGATAACTATATAATTTAATTGAATATTGATTCTTTTGGAACTTAAAAAATTCCAAACAAATTGTTCAGGAGCATTTTTTAATCTTTAAAGTCATTTTTGTCGGGAATTAATGATTTTTGTTCAAATACTAACAGTGGAGGTATTTTGAAATTTTATTAAGTTAAAGAATATTTTTGAAACATTTTAAAAATTCAAGGATATTTTTTTTTAAAAAAAACTTTATGATCTCCATCCAAAACTAACGACAAAATATAGAAAACAATCAAATTAAAAGAGGGTATTTTTTTAAAAACTATTTTTAAAAGTTTTAAGAATATTTTTAAAACTCTTAAAATGTCAGAGATATTTTTTATACAAAAGGTACAATCTAGGACACTTTTTATAATTTAACCTAAAATTAACATAACTACTATAAATTTTTAGTAGGAAAATCTTAAAAATTAAATTTTAGGGTAAAAAAATACATCCAACGGATCACTTAGGTGCATAGGTTTGGTTAAGACGTACCATTTTTAATGGTAAATAGATAGCGAAAGAAAAGAGGAGGAGATGTCGAGCAAAACTCCAGCATTCGTTTGGGTAACGAGCGGATCACTCGGCCCAAAACCCAAAAAGAATTTTAAAAATCTATAATAATATTAATAATAATTATTATTATAATAATAAATAAAATAAAAACTCTTTCTCCTTCAACCCGACGTCTGGGTCTTAAGAGGCGCGTGGGGCTGGTGCAATCTGTTCTCATGACTGCCACGTGGCACTCACTCGGTTTGTACAGTTCCGAATATATGGGTCCCACCCGAGATATTCTCAACAACTCCCACGCGCGCCTTCACCCCTTTTTTTTTCCCCTAAATAATTTATTATTTTTTTAATCATCCGACGACGATAACAACACACATTCTTTTCAACTTATATTCTCATTCTTCCTTCCATTTCATCTCTTCTTCTTCTTCTTCTTCTTCCTCTTCCTCTTCCTCTTCCATCTTCATCTTCATCGAGATGAAATCTCCCGATATGGCGGCGGTTACTGATTCTCTTGAGCAGTCTTTCCGTAACTTCTCTCTCAACCACCGTCTAGCCTCAGCTGCCGCTTCCTCCGCCGGAGTACGGAGGTCGCCGTCGTCGTTTTCTTCTTCTTCTTCATCCTCCGATGACGAACCTCATCTTCCTCTTCACCAACATAATCAATTCGACACAATCTTGGAGCTCAACTCTCACATCTCCCTCCCTCCTTTCTGGGAACAATGCCTCGATTTGAAGGTCAGGATCACCATTACCGCTTCTTTCTGTGTTTTCCATGTTTAATTAACTTGAATATGGAGTTCTGTTCTCTCGCTTTGATGTTCTTTGTCTTTTTCTCTCTTGATCCAGCTTCTAATTCCTTCGTTTTTTTTGTTTCCTCTTCTTAACCTAACTTCATTTATTGCCAAAGGCCGCATATGGCAGATCTTTGCAAATTCTGTTGTCTTGTACTTTTTTTTTTTTTTTTTTTTTTTTTTTTTTTATGATTGTTTTCTGATGGAGCTGCTTTCGTTTTCTTCTTTAATTAATGCGTTTCTGTATCCATAAATTTGTCTTTATGATTATTGTTTTCCTTTTTCCATACATACTTCATCCATCCTTCTTAGGATTCGGATTCGGATTCGGATTCCAAACCCTAGAATTAATTAATTTCATACTTCCTTTTATCGTCCGCCATTTTTCACTTAAAAAACTTTCTGGATTTTGGATTCCATTTCTTTTCTGTTTTTCTCTTTTCTTTTCTTTTGATTTCTCCTCCGGAACATTAAATTAACTTTTCGATTCGATTCCGTTTGGCTTTCTAGACAGGGGAAGTCTACTATAGAAACTGCCGGACCGGAATGAGAGTAAAGGAAGATCCGAGGACAGCGGAAGCACACAGCCGAGATTTATACTCGGAAGACGAAGACGACGACGAGGATGGTGATGAGAGCTCGTCCGACGGCGGAAGTGAGGAGTCGTGTTCTTCGTCGTCGTACGGTGGTAGTAGACGTCAATACCCGGCGGAAAACGTGGAGGATGTGCTGGTGGTGGCCGGATGCAAGAGATGCTTCATGTATTTCATGGTGCCGAAACAAGTCGAAGATTGCCCCAAATGCAGCAGCAGTCGTCTTGTTCATTTCGATCGCTCCGACGAGAGTAATGGCTTCCCATGAACGAATGAACGAACGAACCACATTTTTTTTTTCAAAAACAGAAGAAATCAAACTGTATTTGGGTTAATTATGACAAAATCATTGATTCTTTTTCTTTGGATTAATTTGATGAGGAAAGGGTAATGGGGTTTAATTCCTTAGCTGGATCAATGTATGAATCTCTCTCTATCTCTCTTGTGTGTTATTAATTGGTATGGAGATAATAATTTTAGAAAGTTTGAATTGAAAAGGAATCTGGGGGACTGCCATGGATGCCGGAGAGGAAGATAGATAGAGAAAATGTGCAGGTATGAATGGGATGGTCAACGACTCAAAGGAAGAAGAAGGAATAATATTTTGCTCGTGAAGACAGCGACTTGTTGCTTTCATTATTCCATTACCCACACTCATTGAATCGTACGCAATTATTTTTTTTTTTTTTTATGAACGCAAAATTCAATTACTTTAGTAATTTTTTATATGAATAATAATGGGATTATGTAATTGAAATGGAAATGAAAATGGGATAACGTTAGACACAATAAATGTTTAAAATACATGCTTAGATTAATATAGCCTACCCCCTCTCATCAAGCTTTTTATTTTTTTTAGTTCAACAATAATTTTCTAAAAAAAATTATAATTTACAACATTTGATGTGAAAACAAGGAACAATATGCCAAAAATTGGATAGAATATGAACCACATTTAAGAATGAAGATTCCAACTCTCATCTTTAGGTACCACGTTAACATTGATCGGTGAGAATTTTTTTTTAGTACATATCAGTAAAAACCCGAAATTAAAGACTTTTTGTCCTATAAAGCTTTGAGAGTGTTATGATTAATTTAATGAATCAGAAGAAGAGCTATACACTCACCTAAATTATTTGCATTTTCTCAAGTAAAATAGTTGAAATTTTAGCCAATTTCAAAAACAAAATAATTTTCTTTTTAAATCTTATATGTATGCAAGAAATTTAGAGTTGAAATGTGAGTTTACATTCTTAATTTTAAAAAATTAAAATAAAAAGAAATAGTTACCAAGGTAGCAAAGTTTATATTCTTAAACAAAGTTTGTATATTCATGATTTTTAAATCCTATGCTTTTTCGTTTTAAATAATATATGAATACACATTACACATATACATATTTATTATTTGAAAAAGGATGTCTAGATTGACTTGATAAGCAGCAGCTAGCTTAGATCTCGTTTTTTAATCAGTTGAAACAAACTCCGTTAATATCTTCTAAAAAAACGTGAATATTTGTTTTGGATTTATTTGTAATCAAAATTGAACCTTTTAACATTTTTGGCTAATCAGGAATTTTGAATAAAATTGTAAAACGCAGGAATACATTTAAAAGGATAAACATGTTAAAGTATTAATTTTTTTTTTTTGTTAAAATCAAAATATAGCTGATATAGTATATTATAAAATATATGATATTTCAAAATAAACATTGAACAAAATTGATAACATTAAAGCAAGTTTAAAAATTAATTTATAATGGTTGAGTCTAATATATATTATTTATTTGGTAACAACAACTGTTTTGTCAACATTGAATATAACTCAATTGATATATAGATGTGTTAATGATCAAAGAGTCATGTAATTCAAAATACGTAATAACTCAACTATTGGACATTGTACCTCATCAAAAACTTAAGTTCAAATCCCAAATCTTTTAATGCTATTAATTAATTTTTATAAAAAAAACTGTGTAATGTTTTTTTTTTTTTTAAAAAAAACAAGAATGCAAATGTTATGACTGTTTTTGTAACGAAATTTGCCTAGTATTTTCACACACATAAAATATAAAATCCAAAGAAAAGTCAGAAGACTTAACTTTCAAAGTTAGAAAGTTATAACAAATCATTATCATTCCTCACATTCGATCCACACGGCTTTGAATGCTTTGTTTCTTGATATTTTTATTATTTTAAAATTTTTTAAAATATGTTAACTTGAGTTCTAATGTGACAAGGATATGTAAGTTTGATTAAAAAAAAATTGGATAAAACCAAAGTTGCTTTGGCTAGCATTTTTTATTCGTTATTTGTTGCTTATTTGTCACCAAATAAAAATGGTCAAAATTGGTTAGATCGCCCATTTTCAATCTTTTCATGATAAATTCTTATTTAAAAAGTTAATAGTGATTAATTTTCTCTCAAATAAATTGTATATGAAATGAATTGGGTCTAGAAAATTTTAGTCCAGTCAATTTTGGGCAGTTGCAAGCACATCTGTTGTAATTGGGGAGAAGGCATAGGTAGCTAAAGTGATGGTTGAAGGTTTGACAGAGAAGGATCGTCTGTTGCACGACCAGAATTCTTCGATGGATGTCTGAAATTGATTTTTTTGAATGTTGTTTGATTGTTGAATCTTTTGGATATTGACCTTTATGTGTGTTGTAAAAGAGACAATATTTCTCACTTTTGTAAAGTCCATAGAGAGAAGAACAAAACTGCTTACAGTCTTAACATTTTTGTTATCCTCTTTAGGACTTTCTAGGTCTAGAAAGATGTCTTCCCAACCTTCATCGTTTCCTTATTCTTGAAAGAGGTTATGTGGTTTCTGATGGTTGAAAGTTTTGGTTTAAGTTTCTTAGAAATTTTTACTTTAAGAAAACAAAAGATATTATTATTTTTAATATATATGTATATATATATGGTCTATTTTACTGATTAGCTGATTAGTGTGAAAAATGTGCAATTTAAACATAATTATTATCTTTGACCATAAAACAATAAATTTAAAATCTAAATATAATATTTATTTAATAATAATAATAATATAACATTAAATTATTATAATAAATTAAAAAAAAGAGGCTTATGGGACAAAGACGAAGAGTAATGCATTCTCAGTCCCTATCCCTATTTAGTCTAATGAAAAAAAATTTCTCCACTCTCTCCCACTCCCGACCTAATCGAGGATGGGGCAGGTCCCTAGAGGCCTCGTCTCCCTGAAGAAAATGAACTTCTATACTCTTTTGTAATATAAAAAGTTAAGAATTTTCATACTCTAGCTATTATGAAACTTGTACCTGTTTTGTCAAATACCTCCTGTTCGTCGCGAATCTCATCTAATCCTCCCTTCTTAGGGCAAAGCTCTTTCAACCCAAGAAATTCGTCTGAGCTAACTTACAATAGAACTTTTATTGACACTGGACATATTTTGATGCCTAAATTAGTACACATGAAGTTTTTAATTTGTTCAGCTAAGCACACAATCAAAATCAGCTTCTTGAGGTGGAGGAATAAGACTATTTATAGGGCATGTCACATGACATTCGCTTGAATGTGTATAATATCGATTGTCTTGGCATAATTATAATCATTGAGACTATAGGGTTTTTGTCAGTGAGTGTTGGGGGAAAATGGTATATATAGAATTGAATACACTAGTAAATTGATTGTACCTCAATTATTAGAAACAATACACTCAATGTATAATATTCAAACTCAAACGAAAGCCTGATGGTGTAACAAGGCTTAGATATGAAAATAAACAAAGACTTGAAAGAACTTCAAAGCCTTTGGAGACTTAAAACGTAGTCGAGACACGCTTCTGGTAAGCGCTGTCCTGAAAATAATTATTGGCTCTGCACGAGCTGCAAGCAGACTACCACGATCGTCTCAGTAGGATACTGTTGGGTTTTATGTCCTAAAACTCGTGGTTTGTAAACAATAAACTTATTTTGTTAATCAATATAGATGTTATTGAAGTTTGATTCAATAAAGTTGTTATTGAATGTTTAAATTTCTCATTTCGTTTTAGAAATAACCTAAATCCAATAAAACAAGATCCATGGCTATTACACGAGTACTTGAACTTTATATAGAAACATAAAAGTGGATCAAGTTCAAGCAGATAACCAAAATGGTGTATAGTATATGAATAAGGTTGAGTATCTTATTCTGGGGACACTATATGATGCAGTTCACTTTGTAGATGTTACAATTTTTGTAAAGTGCTACAAAGGAAGTGATCTTGATTCGTTCATGTGGAGACATGTGAATGAGAGCGTTCTATGCAAAACATTTGTATAAGATCGAACCAAGAAATTAGTCACTCTTACTTTATAATGTTGTTTACTATTTAAGACTGACTATTTCAAAGCGATGACTTAGGTAACTTGACCTTAATCTTGAGCTAACTATGAACTCCTATTTATCTGAGATTATCCTTAGATTTGTATGGGTAAGAGTTGACTCAACAACACTGACTCAATAAGCTCCCATTTTAGGGGTAAGACCGGATAGATAGCTGGGGACATAGGGTGCAAGATGGAACTCACTCCAACCCGTTTTTAGGGATAATAGAGACGTAATCTCGGGGGTAAAACAGCTTTTGACCCAGTCGTTATTACCAACAACCTGTAAAAAGTTGACTTACTGATTATGGTTATATCGAGTGGACACAATTATATCTACACTGAAGGGAGAACAACTACTGGGCTTTAATGGAGTGACACGGTAGTTAACGAATGTTAGTTAATTAAGTTAAAGAGTTTAGCCGGTTAATCTCGGATCGTTAAAGCCCATGATTTGTAGGTCCATTAGGTTCCCTTACTAGCTCAGAAAGAGATTAAATTTTAGAATAGAGTGATGAGTAATTTTGAAGTGTTTAAATTCGCATTATTGGAATTAGTAATTATTTATGAAATAATTACACGTTTAATTAATGAATTAAACAAAATTGGAGAATTGAATAATATTTAAATATGATTTAAATATTAAAATTACATGAATGGGGATTCATGTTTGTGGAATTAGTGTTTTATTANTTGAATTAATTTTATATAAAATTAGAATTTTGAATTTTATGAAAATAAAAAAATTCAAAATTCAATTTTTTGTTTAATTTTCTGAAAATTAAAATTATAGAAAACTGAATTTTAATTAAATTAAAAAGAGAAATTGAATTTTAATTTGAAAATTCCTTTTTTTAAACCCATAAGTGGGGTTTTCCCACTTTCAACACCCAACTTCCACTAATCCTCTCAAAGAAGAGCTGTCATCTAACTATACAATGTGATTGCATGAAGGAGCTTGACAAAAACCTAGTGAATTGAGTTGAGATAAAAGGCATGCAGTCAGAATTTTGAGAGCTCAATGGTTGAAGAAAGTGTTCTTCACTCTCCAATTGAAAACTAGACTTTTCCTTCCAAAATTCCTTAAATCTAAGCTCATTTTGAATCACACAATTCAATCTAAGGTCCAAAAATGTAGTAGGAAAGATCAAGTGGCAGTCTACAACCATTTGGAGTCAAGAGTCAAGCTGGATTCGAAGTTGAAGAGGAGGTAAGATATATCTTTAAACCCTATTTTCTGTTATGAACATGCTTTCTTAATTGCTAAAATTGATGAATTAAAGTGTTTAATGATTCTGTTTGCTTCCGCTAATTGCATGTTAACCCCAACAGATACAACGACTAACTTCGGTAGAACTGCAACCTCGAACTACTCGGATCTGATAGACCTCTTGGATACTTGCTCTGAACTCAAGAATAAAAGAAAAAAAAAAGAAAGAAAGGAGAGAACTCTTCAATTTGGAATAAGATGCTACAAATGAAGAATCAAAGTTTTTATTTATAGATGAGCAAATTGGTAACTATCCAAATTACAAAATAAAATCAAATAAATACAAAAATTGAAACATTTGTCAAATTTAATTCAATTGAGTTGTTACTTGAAAAAAATCAAACATTACTCATTCAAATTGAAAAAAAAAAACTACAAATTTAACTTTCATACATATTAAATTTGTACATGAAACATTATTTTAATTTGAAGTTTCAATTCAATTCAATTTGAAAGTTTCTAAACAATGAATTTAATCTACATAATTAAATTCATTTTATATTTCAAATCTTTACCAAACTTTTTCACTTTCTTTCATTATATATATCCAACAGTGAGGTCAGCCTAATTATTAGTCTTCTGATGATATTGGGTGAGCTCGCCTACGTCGACTCAAGACTTGAGCCCTTGACTTCCTTTTTTGAGGTGCACTGAATCTCTGCACGTGTCTTTAGGTTTGAATTCTATCCATGGATTTAGATCTTACCTTGTACCACCTCTATCACTTTTGGATCTTTTGTTGCATTTGATATTTTATAAATTAGGAGATAGATCAATTCCAATTATAGCATCTCCTATAACCAATTCTAATAGCTTCTTCTTGAGTTTAAGACCACAAAGTTATTAATATAGTTGTACTTTTTTGTCTAGAGTCTTTATAGAAGCACACCAATTTGCTTCGGTTCAATTTTATTTTCATGTGAATTGATTATGACAACTCAAGAATTAACGTCTTTAATTCCTTATTATAATCAAAGTTGACTTTTTGTTTCTTACTCCCATTCTTTATTGGACAGCTTATATCATGTTTGGTTTGGTGCCAACTGCCACCATTTATCCAAAGTCAACGTTTAACATTTCATTTTCCAATCACAAACTAACATCATTCATGATCAAGTTTTTTTTTTCCAAGCATTTTTATTTTTCAATATTATCTTATTATTATGTGGAGGTGGAATTTGAACATAAAAATGTGGGTGAGTGTTAATAGTATATTAAGAATTTTCATGACAGAGTCAATCTTGGATCCAATATTTTTAGAGTTATCAAGTGTCAGCATGATAAAATCATAAGATAGGATACATGTTTGAATCATAAAAATTACAAAACAAGTAAGATAATGGGCCCTGGGGGACTTCAAGTTTAAGATATTCATCCCACTCTACACATTTTCTTACTATCTCTAACCAACTATGTTGGTTAACTCATATACTTTTTTTTTTTTTAACAACAATGTATGAGTAAAGATTTAAGCTTCTTTAATCATTTAGTCGTTGACATAATGACTTCACCATTTAGTTTATACGGTCAGTTACAAATATAATAATCAGGTCCAACATATTAACAGATATATCATAATGCAAGAGAAATTATAGATATAACAAAATTTAAATCTAGTTTTCAATTGATCACTAATAGGAGTCTATCCCTTATAGATTTTACTATATTTCTAATTCTTTAAAAATGTTATTATACACTTAATTTAAGTTCTAAAAGTATTATTTATTGTCAATTATCCTAATAAAATAAACAATTAAAGTTTCTTGAACCAAATGGGAATGCCGTCATTTCATGGAGTATGAAGCAAAAAAGAAGAAGAAAATAAAGGGCTTTTATGGAAGAACATTATCTGTTGGGGGATAGTTTTTCGGTAGAGATGGGTTTTGGGGGGGGGGGGGGGGGGGGCAAAAAAGGAAATTTACATGAATAGTTTATCTTTGGGCCGAGACCACATCCCCGTAAGCTGTTGTCAGCCCATTAATCTCAATACAACGTTTTTTCTTTCTTTTCTTTTTTTTTTTTCCTTTTTTTTTCAATGAAACCAATACGCCTAATGTTTTTGTTTTTGTTTTGTTTTTTTTTTCTTTCGAGTAAGGCAACATATGAACGAACAAACCACCAAACTACAATCTAATCTCTTAATTTTGGATGATGTAGAAACACTATTGATGGTATAATCTAGCTAAGGAAACTCACTTAACTTTCATGTGCCTTCAACCGTGAATTTGTATTTTAAGAGAGAAAATTACCTGCAAGACAATCAAAAGAGTAACACATCGGTGGTGCTTGACACGGACACTCCGATATTTAAGTCAGTACTTTGCATAAATGTCAAGATAAGTAGTTTTTAGGAGGAGATGAGCTTACCTTTCATGGGGTTGTCATGTTCTATTTATAGTTGGTCCTAGAGGTCTTCCTTATCGCAATTGGAGGAGGAGATCTATTTCATTTTTCTACTCTGAAATCGGACACGCGGGGTTTGGGGTCGGGCCCCTGAGGATGTTCCAACAAATCGACCTCACTATAGAGGATTTTGTGGCCTCAGCTTCAGCCTTTGGAGCTGGGCCGGGCCTCGGGCTCTCAAAGTATAAATCGGCCTCGACCTCGAAGGATGGGCCAAGTGATAACTTTTGAGCTCAATGTATCCTCCTTTTATTTATTGGAACTCTCCTATGAAGGAAGCCTGTAAAGGGACCATAAAGCGGAAGTGGATCATCTCAAATTTTCCCAATTTTACAGAGGTAAAAAGAAAATATGCATTTAACCCATAAATTATAGCATGCATTAATCAAATTACAAAAAATTAAAATGGGTTCAAACCCTTACCTTTGAAGAAACCAATCTTCAAATGGAAAATCCCTCAAACAAATGGACAACACCATCATGCCTTCCACGATATTCTTTAGGTGAGCATCCAGGAGAGTGTGGGGCTCTGGCTATTTTGGATTTGTGAGAGGGAAAAGAGATTGTTGAGAGAGAGGAGAAAAAGGAAGATGAAAAATTCACAGAAAGTTTCTGTGTGTTGAGAGAAACTCTATGTACAATTTTTACCAAAATTGCACAGAATGAAGATAACCTCCCATTCTCACGTCTAAGAAAGCAAAAGATCAACTCCATCCCAAAATCAGTTTTTTTTTTTTTTTTTAATTAAAAGACAAAAACAATATATATATATAATAACTACTTTATCATATAATATATATTAAAATATATGTTATATCAAATATAACATATAACCTATAGTTTGATATTGTATCCCATACAATATAATCCATAATTTAATCTTCTCAACAACAATATTTAATATAAATCCTATTTATATTAAATTTAATTATACGAATCCAATTCACATAATTAATATTTGAATCATATTCAAATATGTACTTTCTCTCAAATAAATACTTGATATTATAATGTATCAAATACATCATAGTAATTATATCATATATAATTAATTCTCTCAATTAATTTAAACAACTCAAATTAATCCAAAAACTAATTCTCATTAAATCTTGTTGAGCTACCGAGAGAACCTCATGGACCTATAGTTTGAAGCTCCAACAATACGTGAATAATTAATTAAACTTTTTAATTGAATTATTCACCATCCGTTAACTATCGAGCACTCCACTAAAGACCAGCAGCAGCACTCTTCGCACTATAGATATATTTCTGTATCCACTAGATATAACCAATCAACAATACAACGATCCTTCACAAATTGCTCGTAAGTATAGTTGGACCAAAATTACCATTCTATCCCTGTAGTTACATTTAAAGGAACTCTTAACAAAGAGACTCATAAGCGGAAGCGAGATCGTTCCAAACCCCGTTGTGACAGAACATAAACATTTACAATCAAACAGTAGTAATTATGCAAAAACTCTAAATTACAGCATGCTTCAAAAGGGAAAGTAGTAAGGTTCAAGAAAATCTACATGATCGTTCACCAACACGAACAAATCTACACTCGAACAACAATCTTCTCAGCAATCTTCTCGAACAAGAACCAATTTACACTTGACTCTCAAGCAGGAAACAGACACCACCAGTAGGCTACCTTGGTATTCTCAGTGTGAGAATCCAGGAGTTGTGGGATCTATAGTGTATGCTCTCAAGCTATCGTATAGCTTATGCTTTCGATCGTCCGATTCTCAAAATCTTAATGATCGCATAGTGTAAAAATGAAAACGATTTTCCTTTCTACCATCAATTACCATAACTGATCACAACTTCCCACTAAGTTGGTTATGGGAGAAAAAATCGTAACCAATTATCCTATAATTGATTTAATTACAAATATAATCAATATATTCATAACCTATAGTTTTAATATCACATCTCATGCAATATATAAACCATAGTTCTTTTCTTCCCTAATAGCATTAAATAATAATTTCTCTAATCAATTTATCTAATACATTAAGTCAATTATATCTCATATAATTGATACAATTTAATTATATCATATATAATCAAATTTCCTCTTGTTAATTTGAACATTTCAGACTAACTAAAAACTTGATTCTCAACATGAACCGATTAAGCTACCAAGGGGACCTTATGGATCTATAGCTTGAAGCTCCAATGGTACGTGAATATCTGATTAAACTCTTTAATCACGATATCCACCATTCGTTAACTGTCAGGCATTCCACTAAAGACCGAGCTGCACTCTTCGCGCTACAAATATATTTATGTGTCCATTGGATATAACCAATCAATAGTACGATGACCCTTCATAAATCGCTCGTAAGTACAGTAAGGCCAATTTACCATTTTGCCCCTGTTATTACATCTAACTCCTTTAATTAACAATACATCATAGTAAATCCTTCTCGGGCCAAGAGAAGGTGTGACTGTTCAAGTCCCGGAATCAGCCCTTAAGAGAGCAATTTATCTACTTACCCCTAAATTGGGGAATGAATGAATTCCGTCTTGTGTAGCTGAGTTCCCAACTCCCTAATCAGACGAATCCCCAAAGTGGTAGGTTTGAGTCGGCAATCTGGCCACTTGCACCCATATAAATCAAAGGACCGCCATCATAGACAGGAGTTCCCAACTCACTCAGGATTAAGGTCATGTTACCTATGATCATTCTAGTGAAATGAAAGTCTCTGTCATGAACGACATTATATAACAAGACTAAATATTTCATTGTCCTGTCTTATATAAATTCTTTTATATAGAGCATCCCCACTCGCATGTCTAATACATGAATTATAAGCATCAGACCATTTGTAGTACTTTATAACACTTGTAACATCTAGCGGGCCACACTTGTAGTGTCAACAGTATAAGGTTTCCCTCCTTTATCTATCTACTACAGACCATTTAGGTTATCACTTAAGCACGATCCACTTGTATGTCATTACATATATGCTTAAGTTATAACGATAACCAAGGATCTTAGTTTATTGGTTTGTGGTTGATGCAACAAAATATCTCATATATTAAAGACTGTAGTGAAGAAAATATCTTATATTATTAAATCACATTATGTTTGTTCATATATATGTTTACAAACTACTAGACCCAACAAGATTTAGGGCATCAACCCCAACAATCTCCCACTTGTCCTAAAGTTAGTGGGGTGTACAAGAAAAAATCCAAGTACAAATCAATAAACTAAGGCACAAAGGCCCAGTACAACAATACTCCTACTTGCCCTAGTCTAGTTGCAGACGATCCCATATACCCATGCTCTGAAGATGACCCTTAAACACTGTAGCCGTGAGAGCCTTCATAAACAGGTCAGCATCATTGTGCTCCGAAGCTATCTTCGTGAAAATCCCGTCTCTTCGATGCATAATCTCTTTGATAAGATGGTATTTTTAATATGTTTGCCGCGCCTGTGACTCCTAGGCTCTCTTGAATTCGTCACAACACCACTATTATCACAGTAAAGGGTGATGGGCCTAGACATATCCGTAACAACTTCCAAATCAGTCAGAAACTTCTTGAGCCAACGACCTCCTTAGCAACTTCACAAGCCGCTACATACTTGGCCTCCATAGTGGAGGCAACGATGTACCCCTACTTAGTGCTTCGCTACACTACAGATCCTCCGTTAAGAGTAAACACTGATCCTGAAGTGGATTTTCGAGAATCCTTATCAGTCTGAAAATAAGAGTCCGTGTATCATGTGAGGATCAGATCCTTAGATCCATACACAAGCATAAAAAAAAGTACCTCGTTCTCTATATCTAAAAATACCTCGTTCTCCATAGATACTTAAGGATGTTATTGACAGCAGTCCAATGACCCTGTCCTGGATTAGACTGATATCTACTGACTATCCCCACAGCGTAGCAGATATCAGGTCTAGTACATAACATCACATGTATAAAACTGCCAACGGTATATGCATAGGGAACCCGTCTCATTTCTTCAACCTCTTGAGGTGTCTTAGGACATTACTCCTGAGACAATGTAACTCCATGAAGAAAAGGCAAAAGGCCCCTCTTGGAGTTTTTGCATCGAGTACTTGATCAATATCTTCTCAATGTACGATGCTGAAACAGTACTAGCACTTTATTCTTTCGATCCCGAAAGATCTAAATCCCAAGAACAAACTGAGCCTCTCCCAAATCTTTCATTTGGAATTGGGTCATTAGCCAGTTATTAACGGAAGTCAGTAAACCTACATCATTCCAATGAGTGGGATATCGTCTACATATAACACTAGGAATACTACTGAATTGTTGATGATTTTCTTGTAGACAAAAGGCTCATTAATGTTTTAGTCAAAGCCATAAGATTTGGTTGTAGTATCAAACATTATGTTCCAAGATCAAGACGCCTGTTTCTGTCCATAAATGGACCAATTCAGTTTTTAAACCTTTTGCTCTTGACCTTGGGGTATGAATCCCTCGGGTTACACCATATAAATGGTCTCCTCAAGATTACCATTTAGAAAGGCAATCTTGACATCTATTTTCCATATCTCATAGTCATATTATGAGGCAATGGACAGGAGGATGCGGATAGACTTAAGCAATGGTAACAGGTGAGAAGGTCTCCTCATAATCAACTTCCTCCACCTGGGTATAACCTTTTGCCACAATTATAGTCTTAAAAGTTTGCACCTTTCTATCAGCACCCCGTTTCCTCTTATAGATCCATTTGTAACCTATAGGTTTAACCGCATCAGGTTGACTACAAGATCCCATACTGAGTTGAAGTACATAGACTCCATCTTGAGATCCATGACTTTGACCTATTCATCTCTGTCAACATCCTTCATTGTCTTTTTATAAGACAACGGTTCGTCAACCTCGCCATTGGCTACCATAGCCTGGATGTTAGTTAAACCCAACATGTGGATTCGCAACCCTCCCAATACGTCGAGGTTCCCTCAACTATTGAAGTGGATTTGACCTATTAGATGAATTTTTATCAACAACTCTTGTTGATGTAGCAGACCCTTCAACAACTTTTGTTGAAGTTTCAGTAGTGTCTTTAGAAAGTTCCTTCAATACTATTTTACTTCTCGGTCTGTGCTCTCTTATATGATCCTCCTCAAGGAAGGTAGCGTTTGTCGGCACAAACACTCTGTTTTCCTTAGGATCATAAAAGTAACCCCCTCGTGTCACTTTAGGGTAGCCTACAAATAGGCATAACCTCGATTGTGGTTCCAGTTTCTTAGGATTAGCCTCAAGCACATGTGTTGGGCAATCCCAAATGCGGAAGTGACGTAAACTAGCTTTACGCTCGTTCCACAACTCTAAAGATGTTTTAGCAACACTTTTGGAAGAAACACAATTGAGGATATAGACTGCAGTCTCTACTGTAAAACCCCAAAACGAGTCCAGTAAGGAAGCATAACTCATCATCGATCGAACAATATCCAACAGGGTTCTGTTTTTCCTCTTCGATAAACAAGAGTTGGGAAACGATTCCATGTTCTATCAAATAGTTCTGGAACTCAGAATCCAAAAACTTTCCACCCCGATCTGAACGAAGTGTCTTAATCTGTTTATTTAATGCGTTTTCAACCTCAGCCTTGAACGCTTTGAACTTTTCAAAGGATTCGGACTTATGTTACATTGAATAAACATACCCATACCTCGAGTAATCATCAATAAAAGTGATGAAATACTCGTAACCTCCCCTGGCTCGCACATCCATCGGACCACATAGGTCTAAATGTATTAACTTTAGAGGCTCTTTGGCTCGATAACCTTTTCTAGTAAAAGGCCTTTGTAAAGAATTTTTCTCTAACTCGTTGAGAAGTCCATTCTTCACCAATCTCTCAATTCTATTGAGATTAATGTGCCCTAGTCGAAGGTGCCAAAGTTGGGCATTTTCTTTAGGAGAAAGTTTAAGTCGTTTATTTTGAGTTACGACAAATTTAAACATCTTTATGTTATAGAGTAGTGCGCTATATAAACTCTCTAACCCTAGAGGCGCTGTTTGATGTAATTTTCTGAAAACATTCTCTTGAATAATACTGTTCTCCCTCTGCCTATGGATGTAGTTAACACACCGTTAGTGAACCACGTATATTTGTGTGTCGATATGCTCTATCTCTACATTTATTTTTATGTTCTTTACCTGTCGATTTCGTAATAGTTGCTAATGGTCTTAGCACATACAAATTATTTTCTAGTAAAGTTGAACATATCTCAACACCATTTTTAAGAATAAACACTTTATTCATTGAAAAGTTGAGGATGTATTTACATTCAAGCAGATACTTTATAGAAATTAAGTTCCTCTTTAATTTAGGAACAACATATACATCATGCAAAGTGATAAAACTATTCTGTAAAGTTAACTGGAGGCCTCCCACTGCCACAACTGAGATGGCGTGCCCGGTGCCTACTCGTATCGTCATGTCTCTAGCCTCAAGCTGCCGCCAGGATCTAATCCCCTGAAAAGAAGAACAAACATGATTAGTGGCCCCAGAGTGTATAATCCAGGCAGAATCATCATTCTCCACTAAACAAGTTTCAAGAACTAGTAAATCATAATTATCTTGTCTGCTCTTGGCCTTAGCCTTCTTCATCTCTTTAGCCAACGTGGGCAATTCCGCTTCTAGTGCCCATCCTGGTTGTAATGGAAACATTTTCCTTTTTCAATCAGCGGTGGTCCACTGTACGACAGGTTGTGGGTTACCCGGTGCCTTCCCCTTCCCCTTACTACCCTTCTTCTTCTTCCACTTGTTGGTGTTGGAGGAAGAAGGTGTAGACTTAGTTGTAGAGGTCGAATCTTTGTAGAACTTTTTAGATGATGAAGCAATATTTGTCTCACCAGCTATCTTCTCCTTGCTTTTTCACAAGGATTGGATCGTCTGCAATTTGTTGAGGAGAGTTGTAAGGGTATAATCAACCCTATTTAAAATAGCGTTGTTTACAAAGTGCAAGAAGCTTTTTGGCAACGTTTGCAGAATAATGCTAACCTGGCTGCCCTCAT